>NW_026068010.1:1146619-1217594 GCF_014885135.2 Alexandromys fortis
GGTGGTGGTGGTGGCAGTGGCAGTGACACTTAGAATCTACACAAGTTGCCATTTTACAAAGACCAGAGAGGACTGGAGATCCTCCCAAGGTCTCACAGCTATGCTCAGATCTGCAGCGATATGTCTGATCTTTGCCATGCAGCAGTCTGTACAGACGTTAATTATTACTATGTCTGTTGGTGCCACCCTGGAAACATCCCCAGTACAAAACCAACTATCAGGATCAAGGACTGAGAACTCCCCGCCCTATAGGCACCACAGTGCCGGAGCAGTCAGGCTCTGCATTGCTACAATGCTGACCCACATTCCAGACTGCTTTCTCTGGGGAGCATCTGCTTTCTTCAGTCTTCCTAGTTATGGAATACATTCCCCCAGAAGTTCTATTCTAGTTTCTCCGACTGACTGCAAAGGTCTCCATCCACTCTTGTCTCGTAGTAAACACTTTCTAGGGGCGGGGGAAATCTCCATTTTTTAATACCGCAACTGACATTCTGTGACTCAATTGGAAAGGTGTCTCTTCAAAAAAAACGAACAAAGGTTAGGCATCGAATAAGTCTCTTCCCCGCTCCTCCCCTCACTAAATACCAGCTTCTTTAAAGCCCAAGGCACAGAATACGTTTTTTAGTTTTTTTTTTTTTTAACCATCTACACTCCCCAGTTACAAAGGTGAGCGACTAGCTCAGAAATGGGCTCCTGATTTCCAGGCTGAGCCTTGGGCTGAGGTACCCTGCTGGGCTTGGATGTTTTTGTGAGGGGCTGTAACTGTGGGGGAGGTGAAGAACGAAGCACTCCCCCCCCCGTGTGTGTGTGTGTGTGTGTGTGTGTGTGTGTGTGTATACCCTGTGGTGAACTGTTACCTACTGGAGTCAAAACACCCAGTCCTCGAATCCTTGGGCTGTCTGGTTCTTTTTCATTCTCAATCTTTTTTTTTCCTTGACGAATTCGTAAGTAAAATATTGTTCCCACCAAATGCAAACCAGCTGTCCCTGCGCCCTCCTGGTGTTCGCTGAGTCTGCCCGACGGAGCAAGCACCTTGAGGTGCCTGCGGCGCGGGCTGGTTTCCCGCATGCTGCGCACCAGAGAGGGGAAGGAACAAGGGGCAGCGCCAGGCACAGGCTTGCCACTGTTGGAGCCCAGACACGAAGAAAGGAAACTGCGAGCCACCTCTCTGCAGCACCGGTCACCCGCCACCAGCCTCGGGCCTGGGGCGGAGGGAGGGAGGGGGGCTTTGACACTGGGCTCCCCAGAAAGGGCCCTCAGGTGCGGCAACCGTTCTTTCCCAGCTCCCTCTCTTCCTGCGTCGCACGTCCAGCCCTGGCCTCCAGGCTGGGAAGAGTCCTTGAGTAGCCCTCTCTGGTCACCTCACCTCCACCTCCTTCCAAAGGGACGCCAGCAACTGCCCAACCCGTGCCCTTTCCCTCAGGGGTAAAAGACTGGATAATCTCTTGAGGGCTGCAATGCGGTTATGTCACTAGTTAGACCCGGTCGTTCCCGAGAAGCACAGATTGCATCTATGATTCTAAAAATAGCCCTGGGAATCTTGCCCCGTTGGATTCTCTGCATCTTCGGTTTATCAAATTTACATAAAGAGGGTGGATGCTACATTTTAGGGCCCTTATCTAAGGGTTGGGTTTACCCCAGGGCTACACAGAAAGCTTTGAGTGTAGTGGATTTTGAGTCTTTGGCTTGGAGCTCCTGTCCCCCAGGTGGCCCACCATAGGATGCTGATAGCAGGCGCCTTCCAAGGCATCCACTCCTTCATCCCCAGTTGCTCTTGCCCACACTGCTCAGGGACATAGATGAGGTGACAGAAGAGGTAACAGGTTCCTTTCCTTTGATTCTGAGTGCTCCTGGAGGGGATTATTTCTGTGGACCCCCAGAACCCAAAGTTCTGGAAAAGGGGGAGAGTACATTTTGTTTTATTTGGTCGTTTGCTAATGAAAATCAACTGTGCTTCCACCTGTCTTGTTGCGGAAGTCATGAATGATTGTGTTTTCTCTGGACCAAGAGAAGCCTAAGTAGTATTCTTGGGACTCATTAACTCCCCTCCCCTCTCTCTCTCTCTCTCTCTCTCTCTCTCTCTCTCTCTCTCTCTCTGGTGGTCGAGGGGGGGGGGGGGAGGGGGGATGTTGTGACTGCGTCTCCTGCTGGTGATGTCACTTCTTCAGAGACCACAGCAGGCTGACTGACTCTGGATCTCCAGGTTCCCAAATCTGACTTGTTCTATAGATTTCTATCTGCATCATCTCTACCCCCCTATTACCAGCACTATGGATACCATCTTCATCCAGGGCTCCACAACACCCATGGCTGTCCAATGAGTATTGTTATTTTAATATTGGGTAGCTCGTAGGGCTGTCCAGTCCACCACCAAAGGCTGACCTTTTGGAGGGACAAGGGTGACACTGGCTCCTGACCATCAAAACTTTCCAACTTGGGCACACACACACACACACACACACACACACACACACTGATCTCTGCAGAGCATAGTCCCCAAGTTGGTAGTTGAGTAAGAGAACTCAGCTCCCACTGCTAGATGATCACCTGGGACCAAAACCAATGTTTTAATTCCCCCCTCCCAACTTCAGCTTTCATGAGTGTCTCAGAGTGAGACAGTCGCTTCTGCTCACGTGTAAATATCAGGTAAATCAAATGAAGTGGGAAAAGAAAAATCACTATGGAATACAAGACTCCCCTTTCAGTGCCTTTTGCATTGCTTGTTCCTGCTTAGCAGGAGAGAATGGGGAGCCAGATGGGAGCTTTCAATTCGCTAAAGCTGTAGTGTCGGCAGACCGCAAGGCGAATGGAGAATTGAAGCAGTGATCTGGATAAATCCGGGGCAAAGCGCTAAACTCTCTAGAATTTTGACATATTTTGGCGACGCGTGTTCATGTGGATGAGTGCACAAAGGATGCATTCATTGCTCGTGTGATTGCTTCAGTTCTCCACTTGCTTTGTGTGGGTGAGAGGATTGTCCTTCCAGGCCGGAGCCAACCTCCGGCGAAGGGTGTGCTGCGCCAAGTTCCCTTTGTGGCGCATCCTGCTGGCGTTCGGATCCCCAGTCCCGCTGCGGTTCCACACTGGCGGGACCGGCGCCTAGCAAATCCGCCAGGCGCAAGTGGCAGATCTTCTTCACCTCGCCCAGGGCAGTGCACAGCTCGGACTCGGGCTGGCAATGCAGCCGGCGGGCTAGCTCCCGGGGCACTGCGGCGCAGTCGCTCAGGCGCGCAGCTAGCACGAATGGAAAACCGAAGCGCTCGCGGTACAGCGCGTTGAGCTGCTGCAGCCGCAGCCGGTCGTCTGTGTCCAGGCTGGTGAGGCCCGCTTGGCTCTGCTCCCGCCGCGACTCGGCGGTGAGCGTGCCCTGCTGCAGATCTCGGCCCGCTAGGTCCGGGTGACAACGTAGGATGCCCTCCTGGCCTGCGGAGAGAAGCACAGACACACACCGGCAGAGGGTTACTCCCTGCACTTCAGAAAGCCAAACTGGGTCCCTGGATAGTGGTGTCCCTCTCCAATAACGGGATGCGGGTCCCTCCGTCCCCCGCCAGGACCCGGGGGCGGGGCGCGAGTGACAGGTTTGGCCTTTCAGACCTTGGGGGGGGATCCTGGACTGGAGGGGGGGGCGGAGAGAGGGAGAGGGAGGAGAGGGAGGAGAGGGAGGGAGGGAGGGAGANCTGGGAATTTACGACCTGCTCTGGGAGAGCTGGGAAGCGATAAGAAGTCCTAGCTACTCCTATCTTTTCAAAGTCCTTTGCTCTCAGGGGGGCTTTGATGTTGAAAAGGAGCCGGATGCGAAGGCCTGAAGACTTCCGCCAAAAGTCCTGGAATGAGTTTCGTTCTGCCTCAAAGAAGAACAGGCTGGAGCGGAGTGGGTCCAGGGGCTTTGCAAATAAATGCCTAAATTTTGTGACTCTAAGTGTGAGTTCTGGGTCTCTGGGATGAAACAGTCAATGAACCTTGAGGGCTAACCGAAAAGAATCCCATTTCATCGAAATCCTTCCGCTCTTGATGAAAGCGGCTTGCCTTTTTATTATTGTTTTGGTTTTTTGTTTGTTTTGTTTCTTTAATTAAAATCACTCACTCTGGGGTTGTGTTGTTACTCCTTCTCTGTCTGACTTCAGATACCAAAAGAGCCCGCGTGGGCGGAAGCTCTCGTTCTTCTAGGCCTCTCGCTTTGGGAAAGTCTAGCTGTGACGCCCGGGGTTCTAATTTAAGGGGACTCCCGGCCGTCCTGGCAGGTCGTGTCGTTTAAGCACTGTGAAGAACGCGAACTGAAATTCCCTGGCTAGACAAGATCTCAAATGTGCCCAGAAGGGCGGCCCTCCGTAAAAGAAGGAGAGTGACACCTAATTTACCGATTATGGAGAACTAAAGATAACTCATTTCCCCATACCCTGGCACCTAACGCACAAGCAGTTCATGTTCATAGCAAGTCCAGGAAAACGGAACTATGAGATGCAGCCGCCTTTCTATTCCACAAAGCAGGTAGGTGTCTATCTCCCTTTGGCAGTGGGAATAGGTGCAGCTTTGTTGGAAATGGGAACTGATTAAAACACCCTTTAGTAAGTTGTATCTCAATACTCACAGAGAGGAAAACCCCCTTTAAATATGGTGCAGCCTCCCCTTCCCCAAAAGTTACCCCCACCCCGCCTCCATAACAGGATGGAAAGTAAAGCGGGCACCAAAGCAAATCCGTGGCCTGCGTTCTGTATACGGAACTCCAGCTCCAGGGATCAGACAATTTCTTCTGGCCTCCTTGGGCACCGCGGCGCACAAATGAGTGTCATACAATCACACCCACATAAATAAAAATTAAATCCATTTTAGAAAAGAATATCGAGCAAAGGCTCAGAAAACAAACGTCAGTTCATCTGCCCAAGGTCACTGAGCTGCGCACCTGCACACAGTTCGCTTTAAGCCCACAGCCCCCTCTAAGCCCACAGCCCCCTGTAATGACTTGCCTGTCTCTGCAAGGCTAAGAGGAGTTGGTCACCAGTTCCATTCTTGCCCCCTCCCCGTCATGGGTATCCTAATTCTAGACCACCACTCCCGAGTAGTTCTCTCTTCTGCAGTCGAGAGAGCTTTCCGTGTGGTGCGAAAACGTGTGTGTTACATTTCCCACCTGGGAGGCCAGAGGGCTGGTGGTTGCCACGCCACTCAGGACAGGTTCTCCCCACATCCATCCAATCCCAGGATGGGCAGACAGCCTTGGCTGCACATTTACGCTACTAAAAGACTGCGCACCCACATTGATCCTCTCTTGTTAGAGTTAAAACAAGCAGCCTCTGGGCCACCTCTCCCAGGAGGATCCAATTGCTTTACTGCGTGTGCTCCCAGGTCAGTTCGAGCTGCCGAGCTGCCATCGATGCAGTTATTGGTGGGCTTCACCGGAGTGGGAAGTCTCCCCCCACCCCAGGAACCTGCTGTTGCGCATGCGTGGACCGGGTGCGGGCTGCCTAGCAGCGCCACCCCCCAAACCTTCTTGCCCTTACACCTCACTTCTCACTCCTCCTAGGTTTATCTTCCCCTCTTGAAAGCATCGCCTGAGTTAATGTTTGCCTAGGAGTGAGATGTGTTTGCCACTCTTGCAGAGAAGACAAGAAGGGGGAAGAGAAAAGAGGCCTAGAATAGAGTAGGGCAAAGGGCAGGAGAAAATTACGCTAAATTAGCGGAACCGAAATTTACACACACACACACACACACACACACACCACACACACACACACGCGCGCGCGCGCGTACACACACACACACACCACACACACACACACACACACACACACACACACACACGCCTTTCAGCGGCACAGACAATAAAGAACTGGAATGGTAGCCTACCAGAAGAAATAAAGCTGGCTGACTTGCCCAGTCACGGTCCCCTCCTCAGCTGCTCCAAATCACTGGTCCCTTGGGTACTGCAGAGGCTAGCGCCCATCTGCCTACGGATATACAGCAAGGGCCTCCCTAGTTCCCATCTGCACTGTATCTCCTTCAAGGTACCCACAGCTGAGGCCATTAATCCCAAAAGGAGGCTGGAGACTGGAAGACAGCTCGCATTCCGGAGTCTCCCCTATGTGGGTGGCCCAGTGCGGGCAGTCTCTGGCACCCTCATTTGTTTCATAACATCTCATGGAAACTCAGATTTCCCCAGCTGTGTCACTGGGTGTCAGGACGAGGCGAGGAGCAGGTAGGTATTGGTCACTGGGAACAGAGGGCAACCGCACCAAGAAGACTTGCTGAGAGTCCAGAGAAGGGTAGGGCTGACAACAGTGCCCTCTGAGCAAGCAGCAACTGCCTAGAAACCCATTGTGGCTCTTCTGTGCCCCTCTGTCTACACCAGTCATGCGCCCCCCACTCCTGGCACAAGGGATGGTCTTATGTCATCTAGTAAAGACCAACTCCTTCACCCGTGTTCTTACATACATACACACACACACACACACACACACACACAGAGTTATTTTAAAAGGAGACCTGTTATTTATTTTTATAGTATGATTTTTTTAAACTTTATTTAACTTTATTTCATGTGCATTGGTATAACGATGTCAGATTCTCTTGAACTGGAGTTACAGACAGCTGTGAGCTGCCATGTGGGTGCTGGGAATTGAACCCAGGTCCTCCGGAGGAGCAGTCAGTGCTCTTAACCACTGAGCCATCTCACCAGCCCCAAAAGGAGACCTTCTGAAGATATTTATTTTTAAATTTTCGTGTGTTTACACGGGAGTGTGTGCCCAGAAGCATGCGCGCTTGCCAGCTATTGAGGCATCCATCCCCTGGAGCTGGTGATTGGTTGTGAGCTCTGATGTGGATACTGGGAACAGACAGAACTCAGCTCCTCAGCAAGAGCAGCATTTGCTATTAACCTCTGAGCTGCTTCTCTAGCCACAGTGTTCCTTTGGTGACAGAGTCTCATTTTGCCAAGGCAATGCCCTTGTTTGCCTGGTCTTCCTCCCAAGTGCTGGAATTACATGAATTACCCACACTGAATTTCACATGTGGTTTCTTTGTTTTGAATTGTGTGTGTGTGAGAGAGAGAGAGAGAGAGAGAGAGAGAGAGACATACATGTGGGTGCCATGCACACACCCAACCGCTTCTCTCTTGTTCATTCAGTTTCAAGGCAGCCTCTAGGTCCCCTTGCCCCGGGGGCTCCAGTAGCTTTATTGCGCATGCTCTGGGGTCAGTCCACAGCGTTTCCACCTGTGGTTTGTTTTTAGTTGTATATGTGTATGTGTGTGCGCGCTTGTGTGCGTGCTTGTGTGTTACATACTTGTGGATGCCCTTGCAGGCAAGAGACATCTGATCCCATGGAACAAGATTTCCAGGTGGTTTTTGGTCACTCGAGGTGCTGGGAACTGAACTGGGATCCCATGCAAGGGCTGTAAGTGTTCTTAATCACTGAGCCATCTCTTCAGCTCCTGGTTTTGGTGTCTTGAGTTTACTTGTGACTTTCCTTCTCAGATGTCACATCTACAAGTCATGCATAGCTTTCTGCACCCTCCTTATTCCACAGTGGGGCGCCACTGAGAACCATGCTTCCCAAAGGCAGATTTAGAGCCCCCATGGAGCTCCTGGCTCCCCACCACTTTTTTCTTATTTCTCTGGCCGGCTCACTTTCACGTTGTTTACTTCTGCGCTTCTCCATCCAGGTCACTCTATCAAGTCTCTGACCCCTCCCACAACCAATCTGCCCTCATCAAAGAACAGCAGTCTAGCCTGAGCCCATGGGCCAGACCCTGGCATCCCTCCTGCTTCAGGTGCCTGTCCTTGTGTGGCTCAGCCCAGATGTTAGCACTAAAAGGGGCGGGACTCGCTTCTCCCTTTCTTATTTACAGAGTTAAGTGTTCTTGTCTAGGGGTTTTCTTTTGTTCTGTTAATTTTTTCTTCAGAGACAGGGTTTCTTGTAGTCCAGGCTGGCTTCAGAATCCATATGTGGCTGAGGATAACCTTCCTGCGTCCATGTCCCACGTGCTGGGCATACAGCCTTTGTGTCTGGACTGTGCTGTGTCCTGGGAACCAAACCCAAGGCTTCCACATCCTAGACAACCTCTCTACCAACAAACCGAACTCCCTCTCCTGCCCCACCATCGGGTCCATGTTTAAATCTTTATAGTGTCAGGCCAGGGGTCACCCTCAGGTTCCCCTGCTTGTTAAGCACACACTCTGCCCCTGAGCCACACCCCCAGTCAGCCATGCAGTTTTAAGTGCAGTGAGTTCTTTCATGACCCCAAGATCTAGTTTGTCCTTAGCTTCACCATGTTCCCTTTCTCTTATCCAGTAGTACATACAGCATCTTCATTTTAATTCTTATTAGGACCAGAACTAACAAGATCCCAATTTTTTGCTTTTTGTCTTCTGTACCCCCAGAAAATTATAGCACCCCCACACGGCCACTCAGACAAGGTACTGAGGGGTTATCTTTAGCATTTATTGATTTTGATCTCCCTCTGGCAAACCCACCTACCTAAATCTTGTTGACTTTAGCTCTCTCTCCTGGACAGCCAGCAGGTCTCACCGTCTCCACTACCCCAACCACAGTACAAACAGCTTGTATTGGTATGGCAAAGTTATTGCACATGGGCGCGCGCTCGCTTGCGCGTGTGCGCACACACACACACACACACACACACACACACGGTGGAGGGTGCTAGAGACAAAGACAGAGAAGAGAGAGACACAAATAGAGATGGAGAGACAAGGATGGAGAGAAACTGGCAGAGACTGGAGAGAGAGAGGGAGGGAGGGAGGGAGAGAGGGGGGGGCTTATTGCTGTAGGTTTGGGTTGGCACTGGAGCTGGACCCCACAGCCTTAGGTGGGGTTCATTTCCCTAGCCTAGGAGCGCCTTTGGTTTCAACCTCCCTTCCTTTCCTTTCCCACAGCTGCCACCTATGCTTAGGACTATGAGAGCTGATAGGTTAGACGTGCTGAATTAGGTGAGGCTTGGGCCCAATAGTAATCCTCTACTGCCATCTAGTGGACACTATACATCATAGTTTAACTTAAAGGAGAGGGCAACCTCACTTTTACTCTAAAAATCCAGTTTTCTGACCAAGGAAGAAAGTTTTTTCTTTTTCTCTTTCTTTCTTTCTTTTTCCCTCCCTTCCCCCCTTCTTCCTTCCCTCCATTCCTTCCTTTTAAAAGCTAACCCATGAGGATGGAGAGATGGTCCAGAAGAGCACTGGCTGCTCTTCCAGAGAACCTGGGTTCAATTCCAGAGGACCCAGCACCCACATGGCAGCTAACAACTGTCTGTAACTTCAAGATCTGACACCCTCACACAGAAGTACATTCAGGCAAAACAACAAATGAGTATAAAACAAAAATAAATAAATTACTTAAAAAGTATAATCCAAACAGACCCTTCTCTAGGAATAACAGTGTTTCATCCACCCCCACCCCTTATCCACGTGATACTTCATTTTTATCACTTTGACACAAACTAACTCGTCATCTGTGAAAAGGAAACTTTAATCAAAGAATTACTTCTATTAGATCAGTCTGTGGCCAAGTCTGCCGGGCACTTTTTCTTTCTCTTCTTTCTTTTCTTCTCATTTCTTCTTTGGTTTTTCAAGATGGGGTTTCTCTTTGTAGCCCTGACTATCCAGGAACTTGCTGTAGACCAGGCTGGTCACAAACTCACAGAGATCCACCTGCTTCTGTCTTCTGGGATTAAAGGTATGCACCACCACTGCCTGGCTTGTGGGGCATTTTCTTAATTGATAATTGATGAGGGAGGGCCCAGCCCACTGTGGGTGGTGCCATCCTTAGGCAGCTGGGCTTGAACTGGATAAGGAAGGAAGCGGAGAGAAGCAGAGACAGCAAGCACATAAACAGTGTTCCTCCGTGGTCTCTGCTTCAGTTTCTGCCTCCAGATTCCTGCCTTGAGCTCCTTGCTCTGAATTCCCTCCACATGGACTGTGATGTGGAAGTGTAATTCATACAAACCCTTTCAACCCCAAAATTGTTACAGCAACAGAGACATACGGTAAGGCACTCCCTTTAGGTCATTTCTACCCTTAAACGGCAAAGATCCTAGTTGTCCAAAGGCAAAAGATCGCACAGGGATGTGAGAACTTGAGTCTCCAGCACCCCGGTCAAAAGCCTTGCTTGGCTGGCTATTCCAGTGTTGAAGGCGGGTACAGGCAGATTCTTCCAAGGCTTGCAGGTCATTCTGGCTAAAACAAACTTTGGGTTCAGTGAGAGACCCTGTTCCAAAGGGAAAAAGCCGAGAGAAAGGGGAAGATACCTGAAGTTCTCCTCTATGTGAGTACCCACCCCACGTGTGTGCACACAGACATATACCACACACAGCACATGTGCATGTTTGTGAGAGTGCACACACACGCATACACACACATGCACACGCATACACACACATGCACACCTTTCTAATTTTGTTTTTAGATTATCTAGAAAATCCTCCAGAAGTCATGGGATTAACTTCTAGTTTGGTCATTTTCTTCAAAAACCTTTAGATTGGGGTCAAGAGATGGCTCCGTAGATAAGAGCACTGGCTACTCTTGCAGAAGACCTGGGTTCAGTTCCCAGCACCCACATCAGGTGGTTCACAATGGCCCATAACTCCAGTTCCAGGGGCTCTGATACCTACTTCGGGCTCCACAGACACCTGCATTCACGAGGCGCACAGAGATACACTCTGTCACACGCATAGTTACATAAGGAAATAAATTTTAAAAATTATGTTGGATTCATTTTAAAAACGGAGCCTTAAAAGACATTGAGTTACTAGCTGTTGTTGGTTAGAAACAATGTGGAAGGATTGAATGCAGCTCAGTGAGTACTGGGATTATGGGCTAGGGCCACCAGGCTTCCGTTTGAGATAGACGCACCCTTAGATTTTTGGGTTTGCCTGCATAGTCTGTGCACCACATGCGTTCCTGATGGCCACCGAGGCCAGAAGAGGACATGAGGTTTTTCCATTCAGAGGCATTTGTGACAGCTGTGTTGGTGCTGAGACTTGGCCTCTAGGCCCCTGGGAGAGCAGCCAGTGCTCTTACCTGCTGAGAACTCTGAGTTCTCTTATGAGGACGTCCAGGTGAGGAGGGGAAGTCACTGGCCACCGCAGTTGTCCTGAAGGCAGCAGTGTGTGCCTGTCCCTTTGTGAGACCACAGGGTCACCCTCCTGCCTCAAGTCCCCAAGGGCATGTCTGGCTTATTCTGGAACCCAAATAGCCCGCGAGCAAGGACTGCATGCCTTTGGCCTCTGTGCTTTTTGGGTACCAATCAGTCTGAACCCCTACTTTCTCTTCTCCCCACCTCACGGCCCCAAATGCTTCAGGGCTTTCTCTCTTCCACGAACACACCACTTGCTTAAGCATTTCTTCTTCCCCCCAACAGAGCCTTGGATCTGAGTACAAGTACTTTCTTTGTCTGGTCCAAACTGACTTTCTCTTGTGAAGGAGCCAGTTTTGCACTCCCCTTGGAGGTCCCTGAGATATATTCGCTGCCCTCTCTTTTGTACCCAGAGCACTGCCAAGGTGGACCCTGGGCGGCTGAAAGGGGCCTGTCTCAGACTGCCCTTTGGCTTCTAACACACCAAGGCCTTTGCCCGGTTCCCACTCGTGACCTCCAGGTTCCAATGTTCGCCACGCTGTCTTACCGGACACACTCTTGACTCTACTTAGAGCCTAGCACCTTGAAAGGCTAACCCTTCCAATAAAACCAGCTAGATAACTGTAAGTATAAGCAACAGGGCTAAACCAATCTAAAATATTTTTCTATACAATATTGGAAATCGCTTTGTGAGCTCAAGGGCCGGAAGTCTTACCTGACCTTGGAAGAGCATCGATAAAATCAAAAAAGTGTTTTTCCAAGTCTTCCGAGCCAGAGAATGGACGCTGGGACCAAACGGCAGCTGCGACCAGAGGACATTTTTCAATGACGTTCCCAAACACATCCACAAATTCACCGAAGCCCATGGAGTTGACCTTCTCCATGTCCATGGCTGAGATTCTGCTCTCTTCCAGTGAGTGGCACCGACTCTTCCTCGCACGCTTGTATTTGCTGAACACACAGGCTAGCCTTGTGCAACACCAGCCGAGCTGGGTTAAATGCCCCTGGGAGGAGCCTGTCCAGAATGTTCCTGCAATGCGTAAACACGGGTTTAAGGGTTTCCTTGGTGCTAGGGGGTGATATATGTGCTGGGGGCAGAACCCACACGTGCTAGGCAAGCATTCTACCACTAAGTTTTATTCCACCCAGGCTTAAGGCCATGGACAAGGGAGCAGGGACTTCTGCATAGGGAAAGTTCCCGAGCAAGTTTGGCCAACCTCAGAGCCAGCAGAGGGTGTGGGACCCCCTGAAACTGGAGTTACAGGTGGTTGTGGATCAGCACGTGGGCGCTGGGAACAGAACCTGGGTTGTTCCTGGGAAAGCTTTTCCTGGAAATTCAGGCAGGTCACAGGTCCTCCTCCTTGGAAGTTGGTTTCTCATCTTTCCTTACTGTTGCTCTAGAAAAATGACTCTCAATCCTCCTAATGCTGCGACCTTTCACTACAGTTTCTCATGTTGCGGCGACCCGCAACCACAGAATGTGTATCATTGCTACTTCATAACTGTAATTTTGCTACTGTTATGAATTGCAGTGTGAATATCTGATATGCAAGGTATCTGATCTGCGACCCCTGTAAAGGGTCATTTGACCCCAAAGGGGGTTTTGACCCACATGTTGAGAAACTCTGCCCTAGAGGCTAGGTACCGTGTTTTAATCTTTGTTTGTACCCCAAATGCTCAACACAACAGATCATTAGTGTATATGAAACAGTGAGGTGTCTCGGGGGAGTTCTGCTTCCTTGTGTGTTATTTTTTCCTTTTTTTTTAAAAAAAGATTTTTTTATTTACTTGTTTAGTTTTGTTTTATCAAGGTGGGGTTTCATTGTAGCCCTGGCTGTCCTGGAACTCTTTCTGTAGACCAGGCAGGCCTCGAACTCGCTGAGATCTGCCTGCCTCTGCCTCCCAAGTGCTGTGATTAAAGGCGTGAGTCCCCACTGTCCGGCCTCCTTTTTATTTTTTATGTGTGTACACACGTGAATGTCAGTACCTACGGAAGAAGGTGTCAAATCTGCCTCCAGGTTCCGCCAGTTTCAATCTTTCAACGATAACCTCCCCCAGGTTGTTTTCTTATCCACAGGAGCAGTGAAGCAAACAGACGATATTGTGACCGAAGAGTTCAGCTAAGGTATTACCAGGAGAGTCCTTCACGGAAAAAGAGCATAGGAAAGATTAGGATGGAGTACCAGAGACGGGGTGTGGGGTGTGTGTGTGTGTGGGGGGGTGTTGGGGGCCAGACAGGAAGGCACCCACTGTGGAGGGTGTGAGGATGAGAAGGGGTACAGGAGGCGCTGATCTCAGGGGGACCTCAGTAAATGTTGGACTAGGGGCAGCACTAGGGGCAGCACAAGAATCTCTCGTTACCGTGAATCCAGAAACGATTGCACCCTGGGTAAATTATCTCCAAAGGCTTTCCTTTCACTCAGTATTTGTCTTTCCAGGAACCAAGGGGCGGTAACTAGTCAGGCCTGGTGTTTGTGACTTCGTTTAGAAACGATGGTGCTCGGGCGCCATCTGCTGGCAAATCGCCGTAGAGCACTGCTGGAAGGGATTGCTTTAGCCCAGACTCCTCTTAGGGGATGTTAAGGAGGGTGAGACCTTGCCAGACGCTGGGGTCGTTCATTATGCAGGTCTAGGCTACCATGTTGTTGATATCAGATGGGTGCTGCTTCACTGTCCTGCCTAGAAGCAGGTGTCCTGGTCCTTTCTGGCTCTTAAATTCTTTCTACAACCACGTTCCTGGTGTCTCCTGGGGCTTGGGTGTAGGAATTGCATTGTGTACGCACCAGGGGCTGGACACACCAGGGTCACTTATTCTCTGCATTTTGACCAATTGTAAAGGCAATCAAGGGCTAAACACATGTACATATGAGCACTGCTAAGTGGATTCAGTAGGGTGTGTGTGTGTGTGTGTGTGTGTGTGTGTGTGTGTGTGTAAAACAATAGTTATAGGAGATGTCAGTCATGAACTTGATAGGCAGTGGGGGTGAGACATGGGAGGAATTAGAGGGGGAAGAGAGAGGGGTAAATATAAAATTCTGAAAAATGTTTAAAGGGGGAAGTTATGCCGGGCGGTGGTGGCACACGCCTTTAATCCCGGAGGCAGAGGCAGGCAGATCTCTGTGAGTTCGAGACCAGCCTGGTCTACAAGAGCTAGTTCCAGGACAGGCTCCAAAACCATAGAGAAACCCTGTCTCGAAAAACCAAAAATAAATAAATAAATAAAGTGGGAAGTTATAGCAAGCAGTACTCTTGTTACTGCCCAGCTGGGAACCTCCTGTAGTGTACTCAATAAACCTTTCTTAAAAGAAAAAGAAAAAAAAGAAAGGAAAGAAAAGAAAAGAAATAGGGATCCCATCAGGGATACAGCTTGACCCAAACTAAAGTGACCATGAGCATAATCCCAATTTCACTTTCTGTGAAGATACCACAAACCTATCCCCAACATGGCCAGAAGCATTAGTTTGAGAATGAACAACCATGGTGACCAAGGACTGTCTTTACACAGGACATCAGCAAAATGAGGAGCGTCAGAAAATATTAAACAGGTAGGACAACCCTTACTTAGAATGGTGGAACTGAATTCTAAATGTGCCGTGATTGGAGTATTTTCGTACATATAATTTACAAAATCCATTTACACCTCATGTGCACCTTATGTGCACAGCCTGATGGTAGCTCGGTGCAATAATGTGAGCTCCCCTTCATCCAGGGGCCAGGCATGAAATTTTCCGTATGTGAGGCTCATGTTCTGGGGTTCAGATTCTGGGCTTCGATGTTAGGGATTAGGGATGCTCACCGCATAACACGAATACATCTCTAAAGAGCAAGTCTAGTTGTGCTTTAGAAACAGAATTTCTGGGTTTATTTCATGTCTCTGTATATGCCTGAATGTGGGTACACCATGTGCATGTAGCGTCTCTGGAGCCAGGAGGTGTCAGATCTCCTAGAACTGGGGTTACAGGTATTGGGAGTTCCCAGGAATGGGTGCTGGGAAGCAAACTCAGGTCCCTGCAGGAGCTACGGACTATTAACTGTCTCTCCAGGCCCAAGATTGTGCTTCTTGAAAGAAGTATTTGGAAGTATACATAGACTCCGATATCATTTTTATAACACTCACAAACAAGAGACTTCATTTTCTTTCTTTTTTTAGTAGAACGATCAGAATTAATGAAATAGAATATTACAAAAAGTTTCTTTTTTTTCTTTTTTTAATTGATTTTTATTGAGCTCTACATGTTTCTCTGCTCCCCTCCTTGCCTCTCTCCTCCCCTTGAAACCTCTCCCAAGGTCCCCATGCTCTCAATTTACTCAGGAGATCTTATCTTTTTCTTCTTCCCATGTAGATTAGATCCACGTCTGTCTCTTTTAGGGTCCTCATTGTTGAAGAGACTTCATTTTCATGGACATGAAGTCCTTTGGCGATTTCAACATTGCACACAAGGAACCCGACTCTGGGTGTGAATTGAGTGTTTGACTCCACCCACAGAGATGTCATGGACAGAGTGTGCACATATCCTGGGCCGAATCATTTTGAGAGAAGAGAGAAGACTGCTAGAGTTAGCCCATCAGCATTCTGCCTTATTGCCGTCAGCGCGCATCTCATGAAGAGCATTTCAAGAGGCTTTTCCAAATGCCCAGAGCTCTGCTCTCTCTTCCAGTTCCATCCAAACCACGGAAAACTATAAATCGATAAAGACCACTGGTGGGTTAACGCAGAGAGAAGGCAAAGCCAGCAAAACCCTTGAAGTTGAGAGCGCCTGGGGTCCCACGCTAGGTTCTCAGAGCCAAGTGTGAAGGCCAGGGTGGAGGAGGAGGAGCAGGACAGGCACTTGGGAAGCTGAGGCAGGAGGATCCTGAGTTCAAGGCCAATTTGGGGTACATAATAAAACCTTGCCCCAGCGAGGTGGTGGTGCACACCTTTAATCCCAGCACTTGGGAGGTAGAGACAGGTGGATCTCTAAGTTTAAGGTCAGCTAGCCTGGTCTACAGAGCAAAGGGAGTTCCAGGATCACCAGAGCTGTGACACAGAGAAACCCTGTCTCAAAAAAAATTCAATAATAATAATAATAATAATAATAATAATCTTGTCTCAAAATAAAATAAATTTTTAAATGAGAAAGGTATTTCTGCACTCATGTCCTCAGCAGCAATTTTAACAGTCAACTAGAGGCTGAGGCAATCCAAGGTCTGTTGACAGATCAATGGCCAAATAAAACATGCTATGTGCACATAGTAGAAGATGTAGCCCTAAAAGGGAAGAGAATTTCCACACATCTCGACATATGGATGGGTATTGAGGACACCGTGCTGCATGGAATAAGCCAGACACAAAATGACAAACTGAAAGATTCTAACTGTCCTGGGTCAGATTCACCACATCAGAACTCAGAATGGTGCCTTCAAGGGCTTGTGGGTTTGAGGAACCCCAGGTGTTTAATAAACAGAGCTTCAGAAGTTCAAGGTCATCCTCGGGCGACACAGTAAATCCGAGTCCAGCCTGGGACACTTGAAGTCCTGTCTTAGGACGAAACGAGATCTAAAAGACAGAACCTAGTGGCATTCAGCAATGCTAGGGGTCAAAGCACGCCAAATGTGTAAGCCCATGGATTGGAGGTTGCTCAGTTTCAAGAGATCAATAGCAAAAGAGGAGAAAAGGGAGTTACAAAGAGCAGAACGGATATGGCCACAGCTGTCCTGAGCCTGCTGGACTCGGGTACCTTTAATAGTCTCATGAAAGGTGGACCTTCTGCCAGATGTGAGGATGCATGCTATTAACCCCAGCATCTCAGGCTTGAGGCCAGACTGAGCTACATAATTAGTGCAAAGACAAGCCACAACACGGAAGCATCTCCCAGAATGCACCTGCTCAAGAAAAAAAAACATGAAAACACACGCTGAAGGCCATGAGCTCCGGCTAGGGCCCCCCCTAAACAGTTTGAATAAAGGCTCAAAGGCCACCATTTCTATAGTAGAAAGTTTATTTCCATCCATAAAATATATCACTAAACAGATGAAAAAGTTACATATTAGTTTAAAACGTAGATTTTAAAAAATCATATTTAGCTTCTCCTTAGCAAAAATGTTTCTTTTAAATTTTGTCTTGTTTTATGTATTTACAAGAATATACTATATTTTAGATACACGGTTTCCCCCTCAAGACAGCCTGGGAAGGCCTCCCAATATAGGCAGGCTCACCAATAAATCTCACTATTGGCTCTTCCCGTCCACGCGAGGGGCGGGTGGATTTCATAGAAGTCACTTTGGAAACAAGAGTAATGGCAGACAGCATCTAGAGAAAAGACCGGCAAAGCAGCAGCCGGTAGGGCGCTTCCTCTGAGGCGAGGCTAGTCTTGGCTCTGCAATCTACAGCCTGTCTAGGGTGGCAGGAGACGAAGCCCCCTCACTAACTTTTTTCTCTATGAATCTTCCCCTGGGCCTGTGGCGACGGTGGCTTGGAGCCTTCCTCTCTGCTGACAGACCGCCTGTTTTGATAGATGGAAGGATGTTCTGGAACGTCGCCCCCCATGTTCTGGTACATCTGGAAAAGGGAAGAGAGCAAGGGTGACCTGTGTGCCAGAAAGCAAAGGACTTCAACAACGCTCACTTTTATACAGACCATTTAAAAAATTGTGGATGTAGGGGCTGGAGAGGTGGCTCAGCGGTTTAGAGCACTGGCTGCTCTTGCAGAGGACCTGAGTTCAATTCCCACCACCCACGTGGTGGCTCACAACCGTCTATAACTCCAGCTCCGGGGGAATCAACACCCTCTACTGTTTTTTGAGGGTCCCCCAAATACACTAATACACATGAATAAAAAAATAAATCTTAAAAAAAACAAAATTATGAATTTGGATAGTCTCAGCTTCTAAAAAGTTTTATTTACTTTTATTTAAACACAGTGAATGTGTGCCTGCTTGTTGGTGTGTGCACCACATGAGTACCAGGCCTGCAGAGGCCAGAAGAGGGTGTCGGATCCCTGGAACTGGAGTTATAGGTGATTGTGAGCCACAACGTAGGTACTAGGAAGGGAACCCTGGTCCTCTACACAAGCAACAAGTGTTCTTTTTTTTTTAATATTTATTTTTTATTATGTATACAATATTCTGTCTGTATGTCTGCAGGTCAGAAGAGGGCACCAGACCTCATTACAGATGGTTGTGAGCCACCATGTGGTTGCCGGGAATTGAACTCAGGACCTTTGGAAGAACAGCCAGTGCTCTTAACCACTGAGCCATCTCTCCAGCCCGCAACAAGTGTTCTTGACCCCTGAACTGTCTATCTAGCACCTCCCACCAGCTTTATATTTTTATTTTCTTAAATAACAGCCACTCATTTTAATGACAAGTAGGAAAGGGGCAGATGCTTTATAGAACTATAATCCTGACCCCACAAGGTGTCCACATTAAAGTGTCAAGTAGTAAACACTACACAAGATGGAAGTGGTGGAGGCAGGATCTGAACCTGGGCTTTGAGAGTTCAAGGCTCCATCCTTGGCTCACAACTTGAACAGCTCTCTCCATGGCTGGCAGTGCCAAGGAGGAGTAGTTAGTGAGGAAACCCCAAGATCTTGTTGCTAGAGGATCAGCTGGCTTTGCAAGCCATTTTACAGATGGGAACACTGAGGCCACAGAAGGGTCTCACCATCATCAGTGAGGAGTAGGCAGTAGAGCTGGAATGGGGCCTCACAGCATCAGGTCAGAGCCCTCCCCAGCTCCCACAGACACCCTGACCCAGCTGGGAGGAGCCCATGCTCATGTTTCATGTTGAGTTAGAGAAGGCCAGTGGCTTTTGGAGCAATTGGGTTTCATTTAGCTGTCTAGTACTTGGCACTGGACCCTTAAGAGCTCCCACATCCCAGAAACAGGGTTTCTCTGTGCAGCCTCGGCTGTCCTTGAACTCAAAGAGATCCACCTGCCTCTGCCTCCTGAGTGCTGGGATTAGAAGCACATACCACAACACCTGATTCCTAAGAACTTTAAACTAAGAGCCAGTTGGATGAAATCACAGTGGTCCTGTCTCCCCCCTCCTCCCCCCCAGTCCCGTTGTCGTCGTCCCCTCCCCCCAACCACATTAAGAAACAGGTCTTAGCCAGACTGTGGTGGTGGCAGATGCTTTTAATCCCAGCACTCAGGAGGCAGAGGCAGGCGGATCTCTGACTTTGAGGCCAGCCTGCTCTACAGAGTGAGTTCCAGGACAGCCAGGGCTGTTAAGCAGGGAAACTCTGTCTCGCCAAAAACAAAAACAAAGAAACAAAAGATGTAGGTCTTCCTCCACACAGCTGTGCAAGAGTAATTGGGATAAACGGAAAACTGAGGTGAGAAAGACTGCCTGCCACAACTGGATCCGAGGAGTCGGTGCCCACGCTATCTCTCACACACCTCCTTCTTGGGGATGGCGATCATCAAGCCCGCATCTCTACATACCGCTTCCTCGGCTTCTGCCAGCTGACAGCCCCAAAACGAAGTCAGATGAGGGAAGGATGGCCGCTTCCTTGAATCAAAAGCCCAGCAGGATTGCATTACAAAGTATCTGTGAAGCAAGACAGCAAAGGCCGCGTTGAAAAGGGGTGAATGGACTCAAAGGAACTGTCATCCGCAGTCCACACGCAGGGGCAGCGTCCGGTCCGCAGCGTGGGACAGCTTGTGCAGGGCGCCCTGGCTTTGCGGAAATCAAGTATCAGAATTTGTAGCACCTCAGCACGGGACGATGCAAGAGGCAGAGTCAAACCTTCAAACTACGCCAGCATTGGACGCTGCGTGAGGCGGAGTCAAATCCGCAGATGCTTCAAGCAAAGGAATTAAGCCCTAGAGTACTGCCCCCTAGGACAGCAAAGTTAACTGAAGCAAGATGAAGTTTTTCTCTGCTTGTCTTGCTTGTCTGTTAATGGTCTACTGCCTCATGCCTCATCTCCGGAGTGCTGGGATTATAGGCAAGTGATCCCTTGCCATTCCTGCTTCGTTTTCCTCCTCTTCCTCTCTTAAAATTGTTTATAGGTTGACTGTTTCTTCTTTTCAAGACAGGGTCTCACAACATAGCTCTGGATGTCCCTGAACTTTCTATATGAATCTGGCTGACTTCAAATCACAGAGATCCACCTGCCTCTGCCTCCCGCATCCTGGGATGTTGAGGAATATTCCTTTATACTTTGTAAAGATGTGTCATTGCAGAGAAATCCTGGGGTGAGTCCAGGCAGTCAGATGTCTCTGTCATTTCTATAGTTTTGGAAAGTGCTTTCTCTGTGCTTCCTGTTTACACAAGTAATATTTTATCCTTCTTGGGTCTCTGATGGGAATTGAAGATTAGATAGCTATCCTTTTATAGTTTTCCTTGTTACCAAATTCAGAAAAAAAAACTTACTTAAGTGTTGTAAACTTTATAAGGTTGAGAAACATAAAAAAGTTATTTATCTAAAAGATGTTTTAAGTTCTAAAAAGATATTTTTAGGATGGTAATACAAGTTATGATGAAAAATGGTTTAGGTATAAAACTTTGGACTAAGAGGATAGATAATGGGGCATTTTCTCTAAATTTTCCAAATGAGAATGGACTGAACATTGTGAATGTAATTCTTACCTGATAATGGTTCTTATTGTTTATAGTTTTATTATGTTAGAGTTAAAACTTTTCTTTTTTATTTATACAAAAGGGGAAATGTTGTAGAATATTCCTTTACACTGTGTGAAGATGTGCCATTGTGATTGGTTTAATAAAAAGTTAATGGCCAATAGCTAGGCAGGAGGCACAGCAGGGACTTCTGGACAGAGAGAGCCTCCAGGCAGATGGAGAGGAAACTGGATGGGCAGTGCAGAATAAAGGGAACAGAGCCACGTAAGAATGTAGGTTAAGGACTGGGGAGATGGCTCAGAGGTTAAGAGCACTGCTTGCTCTTCCAAAGGTCCTGAGTTCAATTACCAGCAAACACATGGTGGCTCACAACCATCTATAATGAGATCTGGTTCCCTCTTCTGGCCCACAGGCAGGCAAACCATTATATACTTAATAAATAAATAAATAAATAAATAAATAAATCTTTGGGGGAAAAAGAATGTAGGTTAAAAGAATGTAGGTTAATCAGCGGTGGTGGCACACGCCTTTAATCACAGCACTTGGGAGGCAGAGGCAGGCAGATCTCTGTGAGTTTGAGGCCAGCCTGGTCTACAAGAGCTAGTTTTAGGTCACCAAAGCTAAAGAGAAACCCTGTCTTGAAACAAACAAACAAAAAAAAAAAACAACCAAATAAACAAAAAACAAAAGAAAGAAAGAAAGAAAGAAAGAAAGAAAGAAAGAAAGAAAAGAAAAGAAGATATATGGACTAATTTAAGTTACAAGAGCTAGTTAGGAGTAAGCCTAAGCTAAGGCTGAGCTTTATAATTAAGAATAAATCTCCGTGTCATTTTTTTGTGAACTGGTGGCCTGAAAAGGAAAGTTCATCTACACTGGGATTAAAGATAAGTGCCATGATCTGGAGAGATAGTTTAGTGGTTAAGAGCATTGACTGCTCTTCCAGAGGTCCTGGGTTCAATTCCCATCACCCACATGGCTCACAACCATCTACAGCTGCCCTCTTCTGATGTGTTGATATACATGCAGACAAAACACCCAGATACATAAATAAATAAATTTTAAAAGAATAAAAAGAGACCTAAGCAATATAATAGGAAAGTGATTTTTAGTTGGGCATGGTAGTATATGACTTTAATCCTAACACTCGGGAGGCAGAGGCAGGCGATTTCCAAGTTCAGAACCAACCAGTGAGTTCCAGAACAGAGAAACCATCTTGAAAAACCAGAAACAACAAACAAAAAAGCAATGGATTTTTTTTTTGTCGTGCATTTGAAGATTTAGAGCAAATGGTAAATGCCTGCTGTCAACCCCAAGTCTGATTGTACTTACATATCTTCTGTAGCATAGAATGGCTGGTCCATTTTAAATCCACTCTGAATCATTTTATAGAAGTTAGCATCGACGGGAATGCCAGGGTAAGGGTTAACACCTGAGAAAAACACAAGTTCAGCGGGGTCACACAAACACGGGTTTGTTTGTTTTGTTTATACATTCTGTTGACAAACAGGCAAAGAGAACTCCCCAGTGGCTGACCCACCTGGACTGAGGGCTTCAAGTGGACCCGGAATAGTTAAGGCAGATCTCAGCATGTCAGCCACTAACATACAGTGGCAACAGAAGCTGGACCAACCAGAAGCCATGGGAGCGACAGGGTGGTGTTCCACCCGGCCTCTGACTTGAAAGGCAGAGATGGTAGAGGAGAGGTGCAGGAGGAATGGGAGACACAAAGCCAGAGCCTGGGGAGACCTGCCAAGTGCACACATACCCAGTGAGAAGATCTCCCAGAGAAGAATTCCATAGGACCAGACGTCACTCTTGATTGTGTAGATTCCTTCAAATAAGCTCTCAGGAGCCATCCACTTTACAGGTAACCGCGCCTGCACCAAATACAAGAGAGGATGGTGAAAAGTGCCCATGCGCAGACTCAAGGATTTTAAAACTTTTGTTTTTACCTTTATGTATATGCTTATCTGCATAGATGTTAAGTGCACCATGTGCATGCAGTGCCAGAGGAGGCCAGAAGGGGGCGCCCGGTCCCCTGGAGCTGAAGTTCTAGCGGTTCTCAACCTTCCTAATGCTGCAACCCTTTCATACAGTTCCTCAATGTTGTGGTGACCCCAACCACAAAATTATTTCATTGCTACTTCATAAGTGTAATTCTGCTACTGTTATGAATTGTAATGCAAATATTTGATATACCACCATGCCTAACAAAATACACTTCTTTAAAAGTCATCTCGGGCAGAGGCTTCTGCTTGGAATTTGCAAGCCTCTCCATTGCTGGGAGGGAAGCAAGTTTAAATCAACGAGCAGAATTCTTTACCAGAGTGTTTCTCAGAAGTGAGTGCAAGCGTCATCCCTGAGAATCTGGCAAGGGACTGAAGTCGTCACATCCAGAAATAGCATTAGGTTGTCCTCTGTGGCTTAACTTGGTCTGTGCAGCCTTTGATCTGAATCTAGACAGTGACTGGGGCACAGGGTTTTGTTCTGATTTGGTGTCAGGAACCTTTAAGATACATGTAATCAGCCAGGCCACAGCAGACTCCCAGAAAGAGACCCTCTTTTAAATCCTATGCAAATGGAGTCACGGAATGAATCGAGTTGGCCAGCCAGGGTCACCGGACTCACTAGTAGAGGGTTCTGAATGGAAATCACCTTCCCACATGCGAACACGGTGGTGGGGTGGAAACCGCACAGCCACACAGAACAGTCACTGCTGCTCTGATCTCGGGGGAACCATTTTAAGCCATCTGAGATGAGAGCATTTTCACACTTTGGGGCATTTACCCCTAGTAAAGGGAGCTGACGCTGGTTCTACTGACTTCCAGGAACCTAGGGGGCAAATTCAGAATCCTCCAGGAGGTATGCCACTACCATGAGTGACACAGACTCGGAGTCTACATGCTCAGAGCCACGCACTGGGCAAACCACAGGCAGGCTGCTTCTCACTGCCTCAACTTCCTCTCCACAGACTGGGAACTTCAGAAACGAAGCACGTTTGTAAAGCACCTGAGAGAGCCCAGCACCGAGGAGGAACAGGGCCAGCTTTGGCAGCTGTTGTTTCACGAACAGGGATGCTAATCCTGAGAGAAACCCCCAGCACCAAATGAACAAAGGAGAAGCAGCTTAAGACTTTAAATCCAGGTGTAATTCCTTCCTCATTCTGAGGCTCAGAACCAAAGCCTCACACAGGCTAGGCAAGAGCACTATGCCTGAGTGACACCTCACCCCCTTACTGTTCTTTTCATTCTTTCTACTCTTTAATAAGAAATTTATTTATTTTATATCTGAGTGCTCTATCTGCATGTATGACTCACTGCCAGAAGAGGGCATCAGATACTGCTACAGACAGCTGTGAGACAGACCAGAACTCGGGACCTCTGGAAGAGCAGTCAGTGCTCTTAACTGCTCCCCCATCGCTCTAGCCCCTCATTCTTTCTATCTTTAAAAATATGCCATAAGGCTGGAGAGATGGCTCGGTGGTTAAGAGCACTGGCTGTTCTTCCACAGGACCCGGGTTCAATTTCCAGCAACAACATGGCAGCTCACAACTATCTGTAACACAGTTCCAAGGATCTGAAACCCTCACACCAATGCACAAAAAATGAATTTAAATAAGTTATTTTTTAAAAATCAAGCCAGGCAGTGGTGGTGCACACCTTTAATCCTAGCACCCGGGAGGCAGAAGCAGGCGGATCTCTGAGTTTGAAGCCAGCCTGATTTACAGAGCAAGTTCCAGGACAGAGAGGGATACACAGAGAAACCGTCTCAAAAATGTTTGAATTATGTTTTAATTTATTCAAATGCATGTGTGTGGGCATTGGGGCACGCCGCAACACACAGGTGAAAGTCAGAGGTCAACTTACAGGATTCTGGTTTTTCCACCATGTAGGTCTGGGAGCCAGAACTCGGGTCCTCAGGCTTGGCTGCAAGTGCTTTTAGCTGCTGAGCCATCTCCCCCTCCTCCTCCTCTTCCTCCTCCTCCTCCTTCTCTCTATCCATATATATATAATCGTTTACATATCTACCTACTACTCTATTATCTATCATCTATCTATCCATCCATCTATCCTTCTATTATCTATCATCTATCTATCATCTACCTACCTATCCATCTATCTATCATCTATCTACCTTTTCCTTCCCTTCTTAAACATTTATTTTCCTTCATCACACTTTAAATTTATTTTAAGTTCTGTGTGACTGTGTGGATAAGTGTAGTCACCGGAGGAGGCCAGAGGCTTCGGTTTCCCTGGAGGTAGAGTTATGTAGATGGTTGTGAGTTTCCTGACACGGGTTCAGGTCCAATGAAAGAGCAGTATTGCTCTCAACCATTGAGCCACCACACTAGTCCCCTATCTTTCTTCCTTTATCTTTTCTTTGTCTTTTTTCTTTTTCTTTGTGTTTTGTTTTTCAAGACAGGGCTTCTCTGTGTAGCCTTGGCTGTCCTAGAACTCACTCTGTTGGCCAGGCTGGCCTAAAACTTCCTGGAGATCCACCTGCCTCTGCCTCCCAAGTATTGGAATTAAAGGCGTGTGCCCAGCATCTCTTTCTTTTTTTTTAATATTTATTTATTTATTTATTTATTTATCTATCTATCTATCTATCTATCTATCTATCTATCTATTTATTTATTATGTATACAATAGTCTGTCTGTGTGTATGTCTGCAGGCCAGAAGAGGGCACCAGACCTCATTACAGATGGTTGTGAGCCACCATGTGAGCCAGAAATTGAACTCAGGACCTTTGAAAGAGCAGGCAATGCTCTTAACCACTGAGCCATCTCTCCAGCCCATCTCTTTCTTTTTTAACAAGCAAATCCAGTCATGTTTTAGATCTTCCTGAATTAATATAATAGTAACAGGACAACAAATATTAATATAGTTAACTACAGTGTCCTTAAATTTTAGAGTTAACATCTGTGTGTTCCTGTTCTGAAAAGAAAAAGCCTGCTGAACATGATCAGAAACATAACTCAACAGCCTTTGTAGCTAAGGAAATTCAAACAGGTCTAAGGAAGGGCAGTTTGGGTTGCTGTTTTTTTTACAAGAAGACCACAAGCCAAACCCTAGTGGATCTGTTCTAAGTAGCCAGCCCCAGGAAGAGACATGTGGCTCTGTTGCTCAACTTGTATTAAACATAGAACAACCTTTCAGCCTAAATAAGTAAAGCCCTGGGAGAATTTTTTTTTCTCTGCGCTGCCATAAATCAAAAACTCATTGCAGCGAGTGCAGATGTTTCCTGTATGCGTGACAAAAGCAAACGGCTCACATTGCCCCTGACGACGTAGCTGGAGTCGCTTAGGATGTCTCGGGCCAGTCCAAAGTCACAGATCTTCACCACCTTCCCGTGGGTGACCAGCACATTCCTGGCTGCCAGGTCTCTGTGAACGCACTAGAAGAAAGAGGTCAGAATGACAATGGCTGTGATGTATGCCTTCAGAGACGGATGTCTCGTCAAGGTTCAGGTTCACAGTAGTCGCAGAGGACAGTGGCGGGGCTGCGGTTGTCACACACCCTGAGAACACATGGCTGATTCCTGGGGTACCTCAGCTGCAGTCCTTTGAGTCTACAGGGCATCCTTGGAGCTATAAGCAAAAGCAGTGCCAAAAGGTACCTTCAGTGAGCCCCAAAGAAGCTTCTAGCAGCTGTCTTCCTGTGCGTGAGTGTGAAGAGCAGTCTCTTCTGGATAAAGAAATGGCTTTAGGAATAAAACTGTGTAATATTTGACAGGCCCTGGTGGCAGGAGGCTGAGGCAGGAGGATTTTCAAGGATGAGGCCAGCCTGGGCTACATAGAGAGGTCTTGTTTCTAAATAAATAAGTAAACACACCAATATCAAAGAAAGTATTCAGAAGAAATGAGTTTAGGGAACCAAGGGATGATGGCTCAATAGAAAAAAGCATTTGCCATGTAAACCTTAGGACCTGAGCTCGATCCCTGGGTCCCACAGTGAAAGGAGAGAATTAATTCCCAAAGTTGTCCTCTGACTTCTATACAACACTGTGGCATGTGTGCACCCACACTCACACACACACACTCACATGCATGCACACACACGTGCACATGCTAAATAAAAATTAGTTTTGAAAGGGGAGGACTGGAGAGAGGGCTCAGAGGTTAAGAGCATGTACCACTCTTGCAGAGGACCTGAGTTCAGTTCCCAGCACCCACATCAGACAGTTCACAGCTATCTATAACTCCAGCTCCAGGGAGATCTGACACCCTCTCTGGCCTTTGCAGATACTACTCTCATGTGCATGCACACACACACACACACATACACACACACTTCTATTGTGAAAACAGAATTACAGGTCTCTGAAGAGGAATGAACTCTTTGAAAGAGGATGCTGGAGAAAGCATGGCACCCACAGGGGTCCAGTGTTCAGTGTGCTCCCTTCAACCGTTTTGGACAAAACCTCCACAAATGGGGCTGGAGAGATGGCTCAGAGGTTAAGAGCACTGCCTGCTCTTCCAGAGGTCCTGAGTTCAATTCCCAGCAACCACATGGTGGCTCACAACCATCTGTAATGAGAACTGGCACCCCTTCTGGCTTGCGGGCACACATGGAAGAAATGCTGTACACCTAATTAAATAAATAAATATTAAAAAAAAACTCCACAAATGAAAATGTCTGTGCCTTCACCCCTCCTCCTCACCTTCTCCAAGACAGTTTTTTTGTTTGTTTGTTTTCTTCACGTGGCAATTACTTGCAGATGGTCCCTTTCCCCAACATGTCCCACCCCCAGCTACCTGCCTATCCATCTGTCCACAGCTGCTCTGGGAAAGGCCCATGATGCCCAGCAAGATGCCTGCCCTGCCTGGTCATCCCCTGTCCTTCCCTCTGAATTCCACTGAGGCTCTCTTGCTCTCTCTCTCTCTCTCCTGCTCCTCATTCCCCACTCCACCACAGCTCTTCGGTCCACTCTCTTCCCTGCCTCCACATCCCCCATCGAGGCAGTTCCTTCCATTCAACCTAGGGACGCAACTGCCACCACTCACGTCTCAGCTCAACCCAGAGGCTCCTTTTGTCCTTCAGATAGGCATGCCCAGAACCTCCTTCCCTGGGCTGTCCCCCACCACGACCTTCCCAATCTAAGTGATTTCCTTTATCCAAAGGTCTCCTTGCAGAGCCACCCTCCCTAACGACCCATGCTCCCTGCTGCTGTTCTGTTCAAACCCTGCCCCAGGAGCTACGTGAGCCCTCACCTACAGCCTTTTCTTTCCCGTCCACCACTGGCCAGGTCTGTCAATCATGTAGTAGTTAGGTTTACTTCCGTGACAAAATTTATCACAAGAGACTGATCTGATGGGTATGTATGCTTAGGCTTCCTCTCTCAACGTAAAATCTGTGGGAGCAGAAGTCCCACCCTCACTGTGTCTCTCTGCTCCAGCACAGTTGTTAGCACAGAGTCACACCAATGTATGACGGGGTCACCGAGCAGGAAGGACACCATGCTGGGCACAACTTGGAGGGGACGTCCTGCGGTGAAGACAAATAGGTCTAAAAATTGGGCTTTCTTCAAAGAATCATGCTAGGATGTGCCTAAGGGGAAATAGAAAAAGGAAGCCCGTGCCCTTGACCCAATATGGCTCCTCTC
The DNA here is from genome assembly GCF_014885135.2 of Alexandromys fortis. Lineage (NCBI taxonomy): Eukaryota > Metazoa > Chordata > Mammalia > Rodentia > Cricetidae > Alexandromys > Alexandromys fortis. Next base: position 1,174,865 of record NW_026068010.1, read on the forward strand.
CAACTTGCTTTTCATGGGCACACTGAGAGTAGAGAACATGTACAAAATGTGCCACTGGCCATTGTAGCTCAGCAGCATGGGGTACTATTGATTCCCCTCATGATCACAAGGGTTGACCACAGTCTCTGCCACTGCCTAGCATCACGAGAGAGGGCTGGACTGTGCACACTAGCCCAGCGAAAGCATAAATCCAAAATTCCAAGGACTGGTCCCATTGAATCTATGGCTCTTGCACCATCTTAAAGTTGAGAGTCTCAAGCGGGACCACAGGAGGAGAGGACCGTGTTACCTTTACAGCTAGCACGCTGGGCCAAGGCAGATGCCCTCTGAACTATCAATAAAGGGGGCAGGAAGCTCCAGGAAAGGGGAATCCACTTTATTGAGGGTTGAGCTCAGGGTCTCTGCCATTTCTATGTAAGTGCTCAACCACCAAGCTACACCTTCAGCCCCCACGGTTTCTTCTTCGGGGCATTCATTTCCCTGAAACCATTTACTCCCTGTGATGGTTCACTGGTGACTGTCAGCTTGACCACATCTGGAATCAACTAACACCCAGAAGCTGGTCAAGTCTGCGAGAGGCTTTCTTGATTGGATTATTTGAGGCCAGAAGAGCCACCTAACATCTGGGCCACACCTTCTGCTGGCAGCCCCTGGAACATGAGATACAGATGCTTGTGAGCCACCACTGGGTGCTGGGAACCAAGCCTAGGTTCTCTGCAGAGAAGCTAGTGCTCTTAACCACGGAACCATCTCTCCAGCCCCTTGGGAGCTGAGCAGTGCCTCCATTCAGAAAACAGAATGAGTGTTCAGATGGGCTCAGAAAAGGCTGCGGAAAATGACAGAAAGAACTCGAAGTGAAGAGTAGAACAGGAATGGTGGAGCACAGCTCTAACCCGCACACTCAGGAGGCAGACGACAGGCGTGCGCGAGTTCAAGGCCAGCCAGGGCTGCACAGCAAATTTCAGGTCAGCCAGGTGATGCAGAGCCACAAGAACAGGCCCATCAATTCAGATATGGTGTAGGCCTCGGGGATGTGGAACTAGCAACAATGAAAAGAAACGGTCTACAGTGCTGTGGCTAGCCTTGGCTACACACAGGTTAACTGGCTGGGCGGGGAAGAACGCGCCAACTCTGGGCCTCCATTCATCCCCTGAATGCAGAGAGCCTGTGCAGGGCACATCCCGAATTCTTGGGTCAGCAGGAAGGGTGGTGATACTGTGTTCCTTTCAGTGGGGCTTTTCAGACTTCCTAGAGCTTCCCGAGAAGATCCACGGGACTTCGGCTGTAACAAGGAGCCCTGGGCTTTATGCTGCAGAGACAACATTATAGATGGGAAGGTGCCAGGAGGACAGATATGAAGGGAGGGAAGTGAAAATGAACAAGGAGCAAACAGAAGCACATTTCTTTATCAGAGCTGCATGCACACGCGGCCTCTTTCTATCGTTCTCTTTTTCTACTTGGTTAGTTTTCTCTTTAAAAGACACTCACCGACTTAAACTCCAGGAATTCCATGCCTTTGGCCACTTGATACGCAAAGCAAAGAAGGTCTTCAAACGTCAGCACATTCAAATCTTCTTCCTCTTCCAGCCTCTTTTGGTTTTCATACTCAATCTCATCTGTAAAATATAGCCACTCTTCACTTTCCCTCAAACACTTAGGACGGCCTTCTCAGACCTCTGTGAGACGTAGCTAAGGTGACAGGCAGCTTGATCCGCCCTCCTGCACTAGGCTCAAGAGACCAAATCAAATGGCGTCACCCGCACAAAAGGTCCAGTGTACAAAGAGAAAGGATTGCTTGACATTTGGAAATCAAAAGTAACTGCCAAATCTCACCAAAAGGACAGGTTCCTGGGCAAGAGGATGGAATTGCCTCTGCCTCAATCCTTACACAAGAGGGGACCCCGATGGAGCCATGCTAAGCCATTAGCTACCTTTCATCCTTCCTGGCTCAGTCCCGGGAAGATATCTGAATTGATGGGCCTGTTCTCGTGGCTCTGCATCACCTGGTTGACCTGAAATTTGCTGTGCAGCCCTGGCTGGCCTTGAACTCGCGCACGCCTGTCGTCTGCCTCCTGAGTGTGCGGGTTAGAGCTGTGCTCCACCATTCCTGTTCTACTCTTCACTTCGAGTACTTTCTGTCATTTTCCGCAGCCTTTTCTGAGCCCATCTGAACACTCATTCTGTTTTCTGAATGGAGGCACTGCTCAGCTCCCAAGGGGCTGGAGAGATGGTTCCGTGGTTAAGAGCACTAGCTTCTCTGCAGAGAACCTAGGCTTGGTTCCCAGCACCCAGTGGTGGCTCACAAGCATCTGTAACTCATGTTCCAGGGAAAGTGATGTCCTCTTCTGGTACCTCCACGGGTACCAGGCATACGCATAAAACACTCATAAAATAAAAACAAATAAATTTCAAAAATCGTAACTCTCAACCGAGAGGACCAGGAATGGGGTCTTTATATAGTGGTCTGGTTGTAAGAATGGGATCCGAGTCTATGAAAAAGAAAGGAGAGGATGGGCGAGAGGGCTCATCAGGCAAAGGTGTTTCCATGAAGGCTGAGGACCGGGGTTCAGTCCCTGGAAACCACAAAGTTAAAGTAGAGAATGGATTCCCATAAGTTGCTCTTTCCCTGTCTCTCATGAGAAATAATACCCAGCCTTCAGTAATCTGTTAAAGCAGTCTGAGCTAAGCCAATGAATATTAATTATGAATCCTTCCTGGGATAGGAAGATTGGATCAGTAGTGGTTCAAGAGCACTGGCTGTTCCTCCAGAGGACCTGGGTCCAGTTCCCAGGACCTACATGGTGGCTCAAAACCCCAGGGCCAGAGGATCTAGCACCTTCTTCTGGGTCTCTGAGGGGACTGCACTCTGAGGTGGTGCACAGACATATATGTAGGCAACGCCCACTTTATCCCTCCTTCCCTTTACACTAGGTAAATCTATCAGGTTGGAAGAAATCGAAGACCAGTCAGTAGACTGTCTACCATATTTCATGAACTGTGTTTTGTATGTCACGTCCTTCTGTTTAACCCTTCCAACAGTCCTGTGAGGAAGGTACTATTAGACAATCATAAAAGTGAGCATATGCCAGGCGGTGGTGGCGCACGCCTATAATCCCAGCACCCGGGAGGCAGAAGCAGGCGGATCTCTGGGAGTTCGAGACCAGCCTGGTCTACAGAGCTAGTTCCAGGACGGGCACCAAAGCTACAGAGAAACCCTGTCTCGAAAAACCAAAAAAAAAAAAAAAGTGAGCATATGGAGATTCTGGATGTCTGAATAACTTGTCCAGAGCCAATTGTTCTGAGAGTAAAACAGGCAGAACCAAACTCTGATTCTAGAACTCACTGTCTTACGAGGCACAAGGTAGCTCTAATTAGCTTACAACTCGGTAAAGAATATTCTCAACAGATGAAGCAGTTTTAGGTCATTATTAGTTGACCCTGAACAGGAAGTTCACCACTATTGGCTTTTGACCTTCCAAGAAAGTACACACTGAGAAAGCCTATTGCTTACCTTAGCAAAGATAAAATGCTTCTGCTCTGGGGAGATAGCTTTTGCCAGGCCTGAGAGCTTGACTTTTGTCCCCAGCACCAACTCTCACTAACTGTCCTCACCTCCATAGGGGTGTCCACAGGCACGCGCACACACACACATGCATGCGCACACATACACACTGCGATGTTTTAAAAAAAATTTTAAAAAGCTGTATGGAAGTCTTGGGTTCATTTCAAAGGGCCACCAATGACAAGAAATGATTACCTTCAGAATGGATTGAATTCCCATTGAACCCTGAGATATGATCCACGGCTGGGTGTATCTGAACTTCTCGTGAACCAGGCATACTATTAAAAATAAATTTGTTCCGTCGTTATTTACAATGTTCTTCTGAGCAGACATTTTATTAGAAAAAGTACAATTCATCAGAGGGACGGATTCCAGTTACAAATGGGCTTTTAAGTAGAAAGCATGCTGCCGGCTTGTCAACGGTCCCCTGTGTACATTAATAACAGCTGTGTGCTGGGGTTTGCGGGGCCAACCTGGATAAGAGGGGTCATTCAGTCACGGTCACACTGTAAGCTGGGTACTTAAATTGGGGGCGCTAAACGATTTACTATGTCCTGAAATTTATAAAGAAAGGAGCAGGCTTCCGGCTGGTGCTAAACCCAAACCATTTCCCCTAAGTCCACACAACATGGGGTTTACAAAAGAAGTGCTTTGCTATCTCTGTAAACAAGTCTGTCTGATCTCTGGGTTTCTGCTGTGCTGGGGATACTGTAGAGCCTGGTGTGCGCTTGGCACGTGCTTGCTCTACTGTGAGGGTGCAGCCCAGCTCGGCACCATCTTTCTGACTTCTGTAAAGCATGCTTCCTTCCTCTGTGGAATAAACAAAGAGCTGCAACAGAGTCTCTTCTCAAGCACGTCAGAGAGATGCTTGTCGCACCGACGCAACCCGGTGGTGGCTCAATTTTCCCAGGAGATGAATTAATCCAGATTTATAACTTACTGCTGGAAATGACTTAATGCTTCCAGGACAAAGATAGTCCAAATAAACTGCCAGGTTATTTAACACCCCAGTGACCAAACTGAAGCAGAGGTGCTAATTACTGGTCACACACATCTGTGTCAGGGTCGTTTCTCTGTTCGGAGTGCGCATGGGCACATGGTGGGCTGGGGATGAGGCTCGGTGGGGGAGGACGTGTTGAGCATGCACTGCGCCCTGGATTTGACCCCTAGCACCTGAAACCCTCCCCACACATAGAGATAATAAATACATAAAGTACAAATCAGCAAATAAATCAGGCATAGTAGCAGGTGAGCAGCAATAACCAGTGATAAAACAGCACAAGGTTACTAATAAACGTTTGTAAAGTCAAGTGAAACTTAAGGATTGCTTATTTCTGGATGTTTCTATGTTGTGTTTTTGGACTGTGGTTTTCAGTGGGTAACTGGGACTTTACTAAGTAAAAGAGATAAAAGGGCAGGCAGAAGTCCAGAGCACAGATTGTGACTGCCTGAGGTCACAGCGCCTACCAGCACTTGCCCGTGTGTGTGTGTGTGTGTGTGTGCGTGTGTGTGTGTGCACATGCAGGGGTCATTGTATGGATCTGTCCCGGAGTGTGCGATCATAAAGCTTCATGTGTTGCTTACCTGGAATTTGAGTGTGTCTGGAACGTGGGGTAAAAACTGAAATTATGCTCCTTGAAAATCTCTGTCCATGTCCTGTGAAACTTTTCTCTTTTACTTCTCAGATAGTTGAGGAGGTCACCATAGCAACAATACTCGAAAATCAAGTACACTGGCCCTGTGACAGATATAATTTTCATTACAGGTAGACAAACCCTAGGTCGTCCCTTCAGAAGCCCATGCAGCGTGTCAGAGCCTGTGACTTTACAGGGCTCCCCTTCTGAAAAGTATTTCCTTTTGTTTTGGTTTTGGTTTGGCTTGGTTTGGTTTTGTTGAGTAGCCTTGGCTGTCCTGGAACTTACTCTGGAGAGGAGGCTGGCTTTGAACCCACAGAGATTCTCCTGTCTTTGCCTCTCAAGTGCTGGGATGGCAGGTGCACCACCATGCCCAGGATGGAAATGGCTTTTCATGAGCCTGTATCATAGATTTTTACATTCAATCTCAGTTTTATGCTCGAGCATCTGTGTCTTATAGCCGTTTCTCTTGAGCTCTGAACATATGCCCTCACCAGCTCCGACAGGTGGTGTGGTGAGCTCTGAATCGAATTTCACTACTGCATTTAGGCCATCCTCACAGCTTAGGGAGGAGCTCAGATACCGTGCCGTCAGCGTGAAGGGTGGAGGCTGTTTTTCAGGAGGGCAGGATTCTGTGATAGAGTAGGTGAAAAAGGGGGACTTGTGCTCTGTGGAGTGGCCAACGGCTAATTCTGCTTGAACTTGGGCTGAGGAAAGAGTGAAAATGGGGATAGTCTGGGTGGTGGCCGCACGTGTCATCAATCCCAGCAGCTGGAGCTCTAGCTGGAGGCCAGCACAGTCTACGGGGCTAGTCCCAGGCCAGCCAGGGCAGTCACACAGAAAAACCCTGTCGAAGATAGCCGGACAGACAGGGACGGAGGGAGGAAAGGAGGGAGGGACGGAGGAAGGGAGGGAGGAAGGAAGGAAGGGAGGGAGGGAGGGAGGAAGGAAGGAAGGAAGGAAGGAAGGAAGGAAGGAAGGAAGGAAGGAAGGGGAGAACACAGGCCTCCTGCCTCCAGCAGCGGTAGCCGAACAGGCGCTGCTCTCTCTGCAAACGGTACCTGACAGCGTGCATGCGCCCAGCAGATTGACAATGTTGTCATGGTGCCCCAGCTGCGTCATCATTTTGAGCTCTGACATGAGTGCCTCTCTTTCACAGCTGTCGGCTTTTTCTGTTAACGGGGGAGCAGAAACAAGGTTGACCTCTCCACTATCTGCGTGTTGTTTTACAAATCAAGAATTCCCCCAATTCAGATCACAACTTATATAAATTCAAAACTGCGAGGGAAAAGCAGACACAGAAATAACACGTGATTTCTGATAACAATGTCCTACATTTTAAGGCAGAATTCTAAAGACATGAGTTATAAATGTTGGTTATATGAAGATATCCTTTTCTTAGACCTTTCTTGAGACAGGGTTTCACTATTAGCCCTGGCTGGCCTTGAACTTCGAGGTTGGCCTCGAAGCCTAATCTACCAAGGCCTGCCTATTTCTGTCTCCTGAGTGCTGGGCTCAAAGTATGCACTGCCACGTCCAGCAAGAATGTATGTTTCTACTAGATTTTCCCCAACCAACAAAAATAACACCCCACCCCCATCCCAGCTCTCAAAATAGGCAGATAACATGACTTTCCTCGTGGAAGATGCTGCCGGGTGGTTATTTTACATTGACAGGAAGGCCAGGAGGAGCTTCAGCAAGCATAGTTGTCTCTAACGTGTAACTGGTCCCCAGGTCTAGAAACGTCCATTTGTAAGTATGTCTGATGGGGGGCAGGGTTGGAAAAGATAACGCATCTACTCTCTAGCCAATGCGATCTCTCCAGGGAATGGATTGATACAGTGTGCCACAGGTGTTAAGGCGCTCCTGACACTGAGGCCAGTGTAGCTGCTTAGGGCACCCCTACCACAGTGGGTTTGGGAGCCCCAAGGACAAGGGTAATATCTTTCTTTGGAATCTCTACTGCAGGCTCCAAGTCCTCTTGGTTCTACGCAAACACTGCCATTTTATAGAAGGGACTCTGTCATCTGGGATTCTGATATCTGCCAAGGGGACAGTAGAGATGACTTCCTGAGGGGGTGACCTCACAAAATAAAGGGAATGCAATGAAAGGACTTTGGGGTTACACTAGGAGGACACTGAGCAGCCGGGATAGGTGGGGAGAAGGGTCCGCTGCATTCTGGAAGGAAGCCGAGTGAGTCCCCCACAGTGGGATTGGACACAGGAGACCACTGCGGACGGAAGCAGCAGAATACATAGCATTAGGACAGACCAGCACAGGAAACACCACATGCTGCTTTCAGAAGGCTTTGGACCAATGCAGCAGGTGGGACATGAACGGGATAGCTAAACAGACACAACTGTGCTAGAGTCTGGAATTCTAGAAGTCTATGCAGCGCTCTTGTGACTTACCGCAGAAAACTCGATTCTCTGTTTTGTTTTGTTTTGCCGCTTTTTTTTGTTTTTCTTTTTCTTTTTTAATATTTTTTAAATATTTATTTATTTATTATATATACAATGTTCTGTCTGTGTGTATGCCTGCAGGCCAGAAGAGGGCACCAGACCTCATTACAGATGGTTGTGAGCCACCGTGTGGTTGCTGGGAATTGAATCAGGACCTTTGGAAGAGCAGGCAATGCTCTTAACCACTGAGCCATCTCTCCAGACCCCTGTTTTTGTTTTTCAAGACAGGGTTTCTCTTTGCAGCCCTGGCTGTCCTGGAACTCATTCTGTAGATCAGCCTGGCCTCGAACTCAGAGATTCACCTGCTTCTGCCTCCCAAGTGTTGGGAATAAAGGTGAGTACCACAGTCCAGCTTGATTCTTTTTTTTTTAATGGTAAAATTAAACTCACAGTTTCAAGTACACTGAGTATATGTTCTACCACACTGCTATATCCATAGCCATCAGGGACTTGATCTTGTCCATGGCATGAGAGGAGGCTTCCCTAAGGAAGTGGTCTCTGAGCTGATATTTGAAAGATAAGCAGATTCCCTAAAGCAAAAGGGGAAGAGCAGGTGGGAGGGTCTACCTGCGCAAAGACTGTGGGTGGGGAAGCATGGCATCCTGGGGAACCGAGAGGATGCATGCTGGGAAGGAGAGCTTGGGAGGCTGAACCAGGGCTGAACTGCTCAAGGTTGTGGGAATCATTTTCCAAGCAATAGAAAGCCACTGGGCAGCTGGGCAGTGGTGCCGCACACCTTTAATCCTAACAGGTGGATCTTGTGTGGGAAGTCCTTCTGTAGATGTGTTGCTTTTATTGGTTAATACATAAGGAAAATGCTTTGGCCTGTGATAGGGCAGAATAGAGCTGGGAAGGGGGTGAGGATGGAACACTAAACTGAATGCTGGGAGAAAGAAGGAGGAGTCAGGAGAAGCCATGTAGCCCCTCCTCCCCACCCCGTACCCCCAGAAACAGATGCCAGATGCCGGAGGGAACTTTACCTGGTAAGCCACAGCCACATGGCAATACACAGATTAATGGAGAGATGGGTTAGTTTAGGATGTAACAGCTAGCCAATAAGAAGCTAGAGCTAATAGGCCAAGCAGTGGTTTAAATAATATAGTTTCTGTGTGATTATTTTGTGGTCTAGGCAACCAGGAACGAACAAGCTGCCTCCTATTACATGGATCTCTGTGTTAAAGGCCAGCCTGGTCTACAGAATGAGTTCCAGGACAGCCAGAGAAACCTACTTGGAGAAACCTTGTCTCAAAAAAAGACAAAAAAAGAAAGAAAGCTAAGGTAATGCCACACAGGAAGATGGTGTGGTCTGTTCTGTGCCATGGCCAGCAGCACCTCAGCACACAGTCCCCAGCAAAAGATAAAGGGTGCCTGCTTTGGAAGCTACCATTGGTGGAGAGACAGAACTGGATTATTATGAGAACAGAGGGAAGAGAGAGCCTGTTGGGGAAAAGTGGAAGAGGACCAGTGACAAGGACCTGCTTCCTCTTTTCTGTCACTGTGTGGAAGGCAGTCTCACTGAAATGACACAGTAATCACCAGGCTGGAATAGAGATGGGGTCCAGGGTTGGGGGACTTCAGCTCAAATGAGCGACACTGAGATACACGTATTTGAGCACATGAAGCCTAGGCTTAGAAGGGACATAGTTATGAGAGCTCAAGAGGAAGCTGGGTTCCAGAGGGGGGCCCCTGGTGTGCACACCAAGTGGAGATACAGGAACTCCACACAGATGACGGTGGTACTATGACAACAGTCGTGCTGGGAGCCAGCCTAGGAACCTGCAGCAGATGAGTGGACAACAAAAATGTGGTTCATAGGATGACTTTACTCAGCTGTGAAGAACAGGATTATATCCCTGACTTCAAACTCTACTACAGAGCCACAGTACTGAAAACAGCCTGGTATTGGCACAAAAACAGACAGGAGGACCAATGGAACCGAATCGAAGACCCAGAAACCAATCCACACACCTATGAACATCTGATTTTTGATAAAGAAGCAAAAAATATAAAATGGAAAAAAGAAAGAATATTCAACAACCATGGTGCTGGCGTGATTAGATATCAACATGTAGTAAAATGAAAATAGATTCATGTTTATCACCTGCACAAAACTCAAGTCCAAATGGATCAAAGACCTCAACATAAAACCAACCACACTGAACCTCATAGAAGAAAAAGAGGGAAGTACACTTGAATGCATTGGCACAGGGAACCACTTCCTAAATATAACCCCAGTAGCACAGACACTGAGAGAAACAATTAATAAATGGAACCTCCTGCAACTGAGAAGCTTCTGTAAAGCAAAGGACACGGTCAACAAGACAAAACGGCAGCCTACCGAATGGGAAAAGATCTTCACTAACCCCACATCAGACAGAGGTCTGATCTCCAAAATATACAAACAACTCAAGAAATTGGTCATCAAAAGAACAAATAATGCAATAAAAAATGGGTCACAGACCTAAACAGGGAACTCTTAACAGAGGAGTCTAAAATGGCTGAAAGACACTTAAGGAAATGCTCAACAACCTTAGCCATCAGAGAAATGCAAAACAACTCTGAGATTCCATCTTTTTGCTTTTTAGATTTATTTATTTATTATGTATACAGTGTTCTGCCTACATGGATACCTGCAGGCCAGAAGAGGGTACCAGACCTCATTACAGATGGTTGTGAGCCAGTATGTGGTTGTTGGGAATTGAACTCAGGACCTCTGGAAGAGCAGTCAGTGCTCTTAACCTCTGAGCCATTTCTCCAGCCCCCCTGAGATTCCATCTTACACCTATAAGAATGGTCATAGTCAAAAACACTGATGACAACTTATGCTGGAGAGGATGTGGGGTAAAGGGAACACTCCTTTGGTGGGAGTGCAAACTGGTAAAGTTCCTTTGGATATCAGTATGTTAATTTCTCAGAAAATTAGGAAACAACCTATCTCAAGACCCAGCAATATCACTTTTGGGTATATACCCAAAGGATGCTCAATTGTACCACAAGAACATGTGCTTAACTATGTTTATAGTAGCACTATTTGTAAGAGCCAGAACCTGGAAACAACCTAAATGCCCCTCAACCAAAAAATGGTTAAGGAAAATGTGGTACATTTACACAATGGAGTACTATACAACAGAAAAAAATGATGACACTTTGAAATTTGTGGACAAATGAATGGATCTAGACAACATCATATTGAGTGAGGTAACCCAGACCCAGAAAGACAAATATCATATGTACTCACTCATAAGTGGCTTTTAGAAATAAAGCAAAGCCAGCCTACAGTTCACAATCCCAGAGAACCTAGACAACAAAGAGAACCCTAAGAGAGACATACATGGATCTAATCTACATGGGAAGTAGAAAAAGACAAGATCTCCTGAGTAAATTGGGAGCATGGGGTTCATAAGAGAGGGTAGAAGGGGAGGGGAGTAGAGAAATATATAGAGCTCAATAAAAACAAAAAGCTAAAAACATTGCTTGACTATTTTATATTAGAAACAATAAAATTATTTGTTTTTATTATAAAAAACTGTAAAAAAAAAAGAAACAGAGGTTCGCAATTGGCTATGGAGTTAGGAGGAGACGGGGTTCACACCAGGTACCATGGTTTGAGTGAAGACCAGTGGTTTGCACTCATGTTCCTGATGTCTCAGAGAAGATAAACTATAAAAATATTCAGGATGTGTGCAATGGAGCATCTAACTGGAAAACCTTTGGGATGGTCTTTGTCGGCGTAGTGATGAATTTATCCCAGAGGTTTTGGTTGTTATTTTGTATTTCACCCATTTTTTTTAAAAGCTAGAAACACTAACTTGAAAGTTCCTGATCGGATATATTCCACTTGAAATAACTTCTCTACAGCAAACAATTCTCTTATATTTGGAACATGTTGAAGAGAAGAATCACTATTTCGTTATTCTTGTGTTTTGAGTCATGATTGCCAACAATCAAGGAGCCGTGGGACAATCCTGGTGTCCTGGATGGCTCACTAAACACAGTGGAAAAGAATAGGATCATGCCATCTGGAAGAAGATGGATGGAAGTAGAGACTGTTCTAGTAAGTAAAAACGTCAAACTCAGAGACAAAGAGCACATATCATCTCTTATATGTAGGATCTAGAGTAAAAGACAAAGGCACAGAAGTGGGAAGGAGGAGCTGTTTGGGAAGAGGAAACGGACCAGTCGGAGGAAGAGACTGATGAGTGAGGGTGCTGGGAAGTGGTGAACAGGCAGGACCAAAGTGTGCTTCAGATGTAAGTGTGAAAATGCCACAACGATACCCTTTGTTTTGTGGAACTAAGATATGCTGGTTTAGGCGGAAGCTCCACCTCAGCTCCACTTCTCTCTCTCCTGACCCCACCTACAGAAAGCCTGCCAAGTGGCAGCTCCTCCCCATGAGATTCTGGGGATAATGCCTACAGGGTATTTCAGACCCAGTCCCTGGACCTGTCTTGTGATTTCCCTCCTGCCTCCCCTGAAAGTCACCTGGGAGTTGCTTTGCTCTGTTTATTAAACCAGGTTTTATTAATTCGACTGGATTTGGCTTATTGCATCGGTAGAGAAACCCACTACTGGGATCTCAAAAATACTTATCCATGCTCATGAAGAAAAACAATATAAAAGAAATCTACAAATTTGCTACCTATATTTAACATATGTTGAATGTCCTTATGATAATGCTCTGATATTGCTTCAGGGTTCTTGCAGATACAGGAGGGAATCTATCCCTCTTCGTGCCCTGAACTTGATCTATAGAAAATTTATGTATCCTAAACCAATATATATAGTGAGTTTGCATTTAAAAAAAAAGGAAAACTAGATGGAAGAAGAGCTAACAAAGGCCTGAGATGCAGGCAGGGATGCAGGAGAAAACGCAGTGTGGAAAACAATAAGTCAAGCATCCTGAGATGGAAGGACATACAGCGGCATTTTATGTTCTAACTGACCCTGGGCTTGGTGGCTTGGAGGTGCTGAAGCTCAAAAACAACACCCCAAGCCTCAAACAAAGCATGGTAGCTTTGGCCTAAAGGAGCAGGCTTGAGGTCTCCCTACCCTTTCATACCACCCTCACCCCACTCTCAACTCTTGATCTTCTTCCAGTCCAGAGCACAAAGCTAGACCTTCGGAGTTCCTTTATCTGCTTCGAGAAATTCCCTTCCCAGGAGAAATGCAATTGCCATGAAATCTTGGAAAGACGAGACTAAAAATCTCCATGCCCAGGACACCCTACCCAGAAAGACAATAAAAATCACATAAGAGACTTTATTATATGATAAGACAGACAGACAGACTGCACGCACACACATACATCTTTCATTCTTCCAACAATACAATTCTATTTCTTTCTATAACTCAAGATGTACAGAAGCTTAGTTACTTGGCTTGGGGCTTAGACTGTGAGATTTCTGTTCCACACTTTTCTGTGTACCATCTTTCCTTAACAGTCTGCATGTTGTAACTCACTTCGGTGACTGGGGGGGGGGGTGTTTGGGAGCTCCCTTTATCCTTACAGAGACCACCTTAGCAAGAGAGTGGGTCCTCCGGGCATGAAGGCATATGTAATTCCAACATTCCTGAGGTAAAAGCTGGAGAGTTGTAAGTTCAAGACCAGCTTGAGCTATACAGCAAGGCAGAGTGTTACAGAATGAAGGGCTGGGGATGTATCTCTGAGGTAGTGGGCTTGCCTAGAAGACACAAAACTCTGGATTCAATCCCTAGCACTGGGTTAAAAACTAGGTGAGGATGCCCTCACCCGAGGGTGGACGCCAGATGGGAGTGCCTGGAGCAGAATGGGAAGTGAGAAGTTTCTGGTTTGTTCTCCTGCCCAGAATCTGTGTCAAACTGTAACTCAGAAGTCAATAAAAGCTGAACAAAGAGAGAAGAGGAAGAAGGGGTTTGCTCTCCTGGATTGTCCTCTTTACTCATGACCTTGTCTGCTGCATGCTCCTTATTAACCTTAACGCTTGGCAAACAGGAAGCAGCAGAACGCCCGCCCAGGAGACAGAGGAGGCCGCTGCACCCGTCTCGGAGTGACTTTTGCACGGTACCTTTCAGCATTTTCACCGCCACCTGAATGGAGACTCCCGTTTTACTAATCCCATAGGCCGTCGCATTCATCACTCTTCCGAAAGCACCGGACCCCAGAACTTTCCCTGTAAAGATGGGATAGGCATGCGTTAAAGATTTTGCAAGGATGCCAGGCGGTGATGGCACACACCTTTAATTCCAGCACTCGGTAGGCAGAGTCAGGAGGATCTCTGTGAGTTTGAGGCCAGCCTGGTCTACCGAGTGAGTCCCAGGAGGGCCAGGGCTACACAGAAATACCTTGTCTGGGGAAAAAAAAAAAAGATTTTTGCAAGGAAGAGGAAATGCCACAGAAACTCTGAGCACTCAGTCCTTACCGAACTCTAAGTTTTCCCTTGGAAACTCCCACTTGAGGTCATACTCATAGTCCCTGAAGTCAACGTAAAAGTACTCGTTATCCAGGGGTCCTGTCACCTGGACCATCTGCAGCTGGCTTTCGTACCTAAATTGCTTTAGAGACAAACAGGGAGTCAGCGACCGTTTGCAGTGCTGCAGAGCCAAGGCAGGCGTGAGTCTCCCCTGGCTTTACCTTTTTGTACTTGTGACAGACCAGCACAGTTAAAACGACAATGAAGGGAAGACAGAGGCCGATCGTTGCGTAGAAGGAGATGCGGTCTTGGATGAAAGGGAAGGGGCCTGCAAGAGAAGCAGTCGCTAGGCAGTGAGGTAAAACTCCCGTTTGCAGGTATGAAAAGTCAGCCCTCACTAGTTAGACTCTCTCAGCCTGTTCAAGTAACCTCCATTCTCAATCCTCATGGACATTCTGTGTGTATGGGGCACCCCACAGAAAACCACTGTTTCTATAAACAATGAGTTCCCTTTCCAGAAAATTAGAAACAATTCTGAATGCATTTTTAAAATTGAACTATTGGGTCACAAGAATGATAGACATTTAAGCTTTTCACCAAGCCCAGCGGATATAAAGAAGTCTATGTATTTGATACCCAGATTCGTCACATGAGTGTAGAGAAGTTACATGTGTGAGTGTCTGCCTGCACGCGTGTCTGTGCACCATGTGCGTGTCCAGTGCCCTCAGAGGCCAGAAGAGGCTGTCAGTCCCCTGGAGTTGATTGGTGGTTGTGAGCTGCTAAATGGCTGCTGGGAACTGAACCCTGGTCTTCTGCAAGAACAGCAAATGCTCTTAACGGCTAAGCCATCTCTCCAAAGCCAGAACTTGGGCTGATTTGTTTGCTTTGTTTTGCATTTTTCTGAGGCAAGGTCTCTATGTAGCTTAGCCTGGATCTGAACTTGGGATCCTCTAGCTTCTGCCCCTGGGATGTGAGGTGGGCTGTGTCCACCACTCCTGGTTTGAATTAATCAATATTATCTAGGCACCCTAAAATATTGATGCCATTTTAGGGAGACTCTAAAAACAACCCCATGACGTAGAAAGGCAGGCAAAAAGTAAATAAGGGGATTAACAAAACTGGAAGGGACAGAAATTCCAGATCTCCAAGTCTGTTTTGCAGTACTTTTGGTACCAGGAGTGCACAGGGCTCCCAGCCCTGGTGAGTCATAACACCCATGGAGAACTGGGGCCCGAAAAGGAAAACGGGAGGTCTCTCTGGGGATTCTTGCCTGACTCAAAAAAAGATCTTACACTTGCTCAGAACTACACTGTCTTAGAAAAAGTCCCCAGTCAAAGCCAGCCACTGAGCCCAACTTCACGTGGGGAATCTCTGGGGACAGAGCGAGTTGATGACGACGGCAAATGGCTGCACACCTGTGGAGTTTAGAAAGATGGTCTCGCAAGACGTGCCCTCGGAATTGTACGCGCAGCACTTGACAGGAAACCTTTTTCCAGCCTGGGTCATGCTGAGGGTGCTGCTTGAGACCCACTGGCCAAACACTTTTCTGTCAGCCTTCTTACTCCAAACTCCTTCTGGGATTTCCTCAGTGCAGCTGGAGAAAAAAAATGGCAGGAAGAGAAGTTATGAGCTGTGGCCACTGGGAGTGACAGCCAAGTGGGGCATGCATCACTTCCTCAAGCTGTATTCATGGTGAAAGGGTCAGGAATCTTACTCCTCCTTCTCCTTCCTTTCTTTTTCTTCTTCCTCTCCCTCTCCCCCCTCCCTCCCTGCCCTCCTACTTGTTTTTTGGAATAGGGCCTCACTATGTACCCTATGCTGGCCTCAAACTCTAAGATCCTCCTGCCTCAGCCTCCCGAGGGCTGGGATTACAGGCGGGCACCACCATGTCCAGCTTGGCTCTTCCATTTCAAGAGACGTCAAGCTTCTCATTACTTGGGAGACTGGTCCGAACACTTCTTCCACGTCCACGAAGGTAATGGGTATCCATCAGAGGAACAGGACACCTGGCTGGCTGAGATGCTTGCTAACACTTGAGGTTTCTCTGCGGAAAGTAACAGGTAATAAGCTCATGGAAGATGGGTCTTTCCAGAAACAGCTCAGTGCTGGCTTAGGTTTAGGCTGCCTATTTACTCCAGCCTCTGTACCCCTGGAGAAGCCCCTCATTCATGATGTCTCAATCTTTGGTTGGTCCCTCCCTCAGCTGTCGTATAATCTTCTTGACTGGTGGAGGCATCACCTCCCTGTGGCTCACTTCCTAGGGGGAGCTAAGGGACAGAAGCTCCATCTATCTGTGCACTAACAACACAACACTTAGCTTCAAAATATCTGCACAAACAATCTCATGAAATATATTGTCCTTTCTTACTTTTGCATAGACCAAAACGAAAGTCATTAAAACCAAAACCAGCTGGTGACTCCACAGCCTTCCCTGTGTGTTCCTTTCAAAGTGCCAAGCCAATAAAGTCACAGAACAAGAGCACGGGCACATGGGAGACTGAGCATGTCTTAGCTCTGAGAGTAGATACAGAAAGGGGCATACGTGTCTCAAGTCAACATAAAAGAAGCATGTAGCTTACAAAAGCAGTTTCAGGGGCTGGAAAGAGGGCTCAGGGCTTAAGAGCACTTGCTGTTCTTCCAGAGGACCCAGGTTCAGTTTCCAGCACCCACATGGTGGCTCACAACCATTTGTAACTCTAGTTTGAGGGGAGATCAGGCTCCCTCTTCTGGCCTTTGTGGGTACTGCATGCATGTGGTGCAGCAACATCCATGCAATATATATATATAGCATCCCTTCTGTGTTTTACTCTTCCTGGTTAAAAATTAATAGGGAATAAAATGAGACAAAGAGGGGGTTCACTTACTTCTTATATTCAGCGTGAACATTTTGGTGAACTGAGCGTCATCGTTTTCCGCATGAAATATGTACTCTCCTGGCTTGTTCTTATGATCACAAAATTTAGATATGCTGTTTGAGAAACAAATAAAGACAGACTTAGGGCCGGGAGGTGGTGGCACACGCCTTTAATCCCAGCACTCGGGAGGCAGAGGCAGGTGGATCTCTGTGAGTTCGAGGCCAGCCTGATCTAGAAGAGCTAATTCCAGGACAGGAACCAAAAAAAAAAAAAAGCTACGGAGAAACCCTGTCTCAATGCAAATCAAAACAACTTTGAGATATCATCTTACACCTGTCAGAATGGCTAAAATCAAAAAGACCAATGATAGCCTTTGCTGGAGAGGTTGTGGAGGAAGGGGTACCCTCATCCATTGCTGGTGGGAATGCAAACTTGTGCAACCACTTTGGAAAGCAGTGTGGCGGTTTCTCAGGAAATTCGGGATCAACCTATCCCAAGATCCAGTAATACCACTCTTGGGAATATACCCAAGAGATGCCCAATCATATGACAAGGNAAAAACAAAAACAAAACAAAAAAAAACATGTAAGAACTAGCTAGAAATATGCCTGAGCCATTGGCGAAACAGTGTTTTAATTAATATAGGTTTTGTGTGATTATTTGGGTCTGGGTGGCCGGAAAACAAAAATGCAATCCCTGTTTACAAAGGGGTGGCTGCTTAACAGGGTGTTTTGACCAAGGTTACTTGGTGTTTTGGGTACTAAGAAGGTGATTACTTTGTTTAATCTTGTATCACGGTAAAGAAGTCTCATGCTTTCCCCCTCCTCTTTGGATTGGGGTAGATAAAGCTTATGAGAAATAAACATGAGGCGGATCTCAGCATTCACTGATGACCTCCGGACTCTATCAGTTGTCTCTTGTCTAATTCTTTTCTAATCCTCATGCTTCCCTCCAAGCACGGGGGAAAAACTGGGTGGGACCCTAAAGTTGTCACCGGGGATGTGGGACATGACAAGTGAGCTGCGCTTTTACATGACTAACTTCCTATTGTGTGTAATCCACCATGTTTACCAGGCCTCTGGGATGCTGGAGACTGTCGTGGGATGCTGGTTAGATCTAGAGAAGGCACGGAACTAGGAATACACTTTCACACACGCACTGTCACGAGGAACAAGGGGAAAGGAAAGGCTTGCTCAGGAGATACTGATTTTTTTAAAATAAGGTTGTTAGAGGAATCATTTTTATGTATTTTATTTTAATTAAAAACTTGCCTTTTTAGGTTATAAAAACTATAAACTAATGGGTTTCATTACGGCATTTCCACACATTGTCATTATCTCTGCTCTACTTTGTCCCATTCCCCTGTTCTTTCCCTGAGAAAATATTTAATCAGACCATAACTTGAAGATGTGTGAGAAAGAGGGGGAGGAAGCGTGAAAACATGGCAGATTAGAAAGACGGACAGGTGTAGGCGGAGTTTTTGTCGGGACCGCCGGCTCCAAAATAAACGCACAGAGACTTACTCTTAATTCTAAACGCTCAGCAGATAGCTTAGGCTTGTCTCCAGCCAGCTCTTTCAACTTAAAGTGACCCATTCTGTTGACCTACACGCTGCTACATTCGTTTACCTCGTCTATGAACTTCCATGTTGCTTCTCCCACGTCTGACTGTGACTCTCTTCCAGCATTCTCTCAGCCTCGAAAACCCTGCCTAGCTATGACACGCCCACTCCTTACCAACCAATGAGAGTAATACACATGCAGCATTATTGTCCAAAAAGACTTCAAGGTCAAGGTGGTAGTGCCTTTAATCCCAGCACTTGGGAGTCAGAGGCTGGTGGTTCTCTTTGAGTTCAAGGCCAGCCTGGTCCACGAAGTGAGTTCAAGGACAGGCTGCAAAGCTACACAGAGAAACCCTGTGTCGAAAAACAAATAAAAGAAGACTCTTCCAGAGCAGGCAGAGTGCTGAGAGGATGGCCCAGTTGTGGCTCTGGTCACTGAACCTGACAAGCTGAATTTCATCTCTGGAATGCACAAAGTGGAAGGAGAGAACTGAGTCCCAGGGTTGTCCTCTGACCTCCACACACAATGCATGTGGACACACACACAATAAATAACTAGATGAAATGAGGAAAAGTTTTTGAGTGAGAGAAAGGTAGGCATGAGCTGGCATGGATGCCATCCAGGAGCCCACTGTGCAGGACACAGACCTGAAAGTTCTCGATAGCTCGCTTTCTGTCGACCTAACAGAGAGCTGAGGTAAATCAATGCATAGAGAACAAGCTGATTGGGGTGCACAGGTTTGGGGGTGTCAATCCACTGTTGGCTGTCCTTGTTGCTCTGAGACCTGTGAGGGGACAACGTGGCGAGACTGCAAGCTGTAGCGGGGAAACCAAAGGCGGAGTGGGGGCCATCCCCCACTTCAAGAGAGTACATCCCATCATCCACAGACTTCCCACAGGGCCCCACCTCCTAGAACCACTTTAGGGGGACAGGCCTTCAACATGGAAGTGCCCAGCTATTCCCCTCCCGTCTGTAGAAAGACTGTAGCCCCAGTGGGCTGTAAAACCCCTAAAAGGGGAAGAACTGGAGCATTAGATGGAGGGTACGTAGCTGCCCAAAGGAGGCAGAGGTCAGCATAGAACGTTCTGTGGACTTCACAGACGCAGGACAAAAGGAGAGACCCAAGGAAGGGCTTCCAAAATACTGAAGGCAGAAAGCCATGGGGCTATGGAAGTAGGGCCTACTGACCGAAAGAGAGGAAGGCGCTGGGATGTCTGGGAAGAGAGGGCTAAGGGGGTAGAATGGAGTCCACTGATTACGACCCCAGAAAAATAGTCTAACTGCTCAGAGAGGTGAAGGCCCGAAGGAGATGCTGCGGATGCCTGAGCCCAGTGTCCACAGCGTGTGCAACCTTAGATTTGCCTGATTATACTGGGAGAAGTTTATTGGTGGAAAGTCTGGAGATGACAGCGACATTCATTCAGCTACCGAACGATGCCTGATTCTGTGGGGAGAATTAAGTCTCCAGCCGCAAATTTGGGGGGAAAATGTGTTTCCATTATCTCAGACTTTACAATTCGATGTTAGAAGCAGACAATGAAGCAGTTATGGGATGGATGTAGGCACTGTGGCTCACACCTTTATCTCAGGAGGTTCAAGGCTGGACTGAGGTCCTTGGGAAGCCGAGCAGATAAACTAGAGTGTGCAAGTTCTACCAGAAGAGAAATGAGAGTTCACATCTGAGGTTTCAGAGAATGTTCCTACGCAGGAAAGAACAGGAAAGGGCATGCCGGAGGGGTACCATGGAAAACTAAATTTCAGATGCTAGTGTGCATATGCAAAAAGGCAACAGCAAGTCCCAGATGACCCCAAGATACACCTGGAAAGTCGGGGCTTCAAGCCAGGTGGTCCTGGTGCCAGTATTGCGGGTGCCTTTACCTCATACTCGGATGCTCCCAGCTGCAGCTAGTGAGACGGAATCATTTCTTGCCCCTGCCAAGTTCACAGCAGCAAGTTCACAGCAGTTTGGCTGCAGGTGAGGTGCATGCTAGAGCGACGGCCATGCATAGCCCCTGCCCTGAGTTCACATGCTAGAGCGCCGGCCATGCATATCCCCTGCCCTGAGTTCGATCCCCAGGACCACTGGAACGAAAATAAAATGCTCTCATTGCGGTGTACCTTCCCAGTACACCACCATGCCTGGTTCTGTTGTGGGAGCTGTGGGCCTGCTTTTCGTTCCACCCAGCTCCTGCACGGCTAGCTTTACTCCAGAAATAACAACACACAAACTGTATTCATTTAAACACTGCTTGGCCCACTAGCTCTAGCCTCTTACGGGCTAATTCTCATATTTTGCCTAACCCATTTTTAGTAATCTGTGTAGCACCAGTCTTACTGGGAAAGATTCAGCATGTCTGACTTGGCTTGCTTCATCGCGTCTGGCTCTGAGAGGAGCTGCATGATTTCTGAGCTCACTTCCTCTTCCTCCCAGCATTCTGTTCTGTTTACTCTGCCTATCTAAATTCTGCCCTATCAGTTGGGCCAAGTTTCTTTATTAGCCAATGACTTTCCTCCATCATGGTTCTATGAAAGCAGAGACTGAACCAAGGACTTTGTGGGAGAGGCAAACACACTGCCTGCCATCTGAGCTATCCCCCAGCATCCATTTCTTACCCTGGCCTACTTCAGGACAAGGAAGAAACGCTGGAAGTGATGGCAGGACGGTAGAAAAGGCAAAGGTCAGCCTTGGGGAGGGGTGGGTGTGGGAGAGGGGGAGCGCCAGCCCTGGGGCCAATGACCGCAATTCCCAGGGCCAGCGGTGGGGGTGGGGGTGGGGGAGGAGGAGCGCTGGCGGTGGGGCCAACCACAGCGATTCCCAGGGCCAGCTGTGGGGGTGGGGGAGGGGTGGGGTGAGGGTGGGGCAAAAGGCAGCAATTCCCAGGTTTCAGAAAGGGAAGAACAACAGGAGCCTCCAAAGCAGAAAATGTGAGTCTCTGGACGATGGCCAAAGGCCTTGAAAAGGACCAGAGGAGAGAGTTCACAAACGAACAAAACCCAGCCAGTAGCCCACGTGGCACTGGCACACACCGGGAATCTCTGCTCTGGAGGCAGGAATAGGAAAATTAAGAGTCCAAGGTCAAGAGCTGGAGAGGTAACTCAGTGGGCTGGTCTTTCAGAGGACCCGGGTTCAGTTCCCCATGACTCACAGTTATCTAAAACTCCACCAGGGGATCCAACACCCTCTTCTGGCCTCCATGGGCACCAGGCAGGCATATAGAACCATTCAGGCAAATACTAATAAACAGAAAATAAAAATACACAAATTCTTTTTAAAAAAAAAATAAAAAAGAGTTCAAAGCTAATGTGGGTCACACAGTGAGCCTTGCTTGTATCAAACAGGAGAGGAGGAGACAAAGACAGAGACGGAGAGACAGGAGGGACTGACCGACTGACACAGCTAGCTAGGGACCGTGGCGAAAGTTCTGCTCAGTTTGGTAGAGAAACTAATAACCACACAGCTGTTGTAGAATAATCTTTTGTACACTGTGAAGATGTGTCACTCAGGTTTAATAAAAAGCTTGGAAAAAAAAGGGCCAATAACCAGGCAGGATTTTGGGGGCAGAGAGGATGCTGGGAAGAAGGGAGTCACTAGCCAGACACAGAGGATGCGAGACTGCAGGAGGGAAGTAAAAGACGTGGATGAATAGAAATGGGGTTGATTTAAGGTATAAGCGCTAGGGGACAAGCCTAAGCTATAGACCGAGCTTTCATAATTAATATGAATCCCCGTGCCATGTTTTATTTTGTTGTTGTTGTGAGCTGGCAGCCCAATGAAAAATCCGACTACACACAACCGTTTTGCACCATGAAGGACAAAGCACAAGGCTGTGTGAAGATTCTTCTTTCCTGTCCCTCCTTCGTGCTGCCTCCACAGGCCATGGCTTGCCCCGGAGAAAGCCCCTGAGGTATTTTCTCTTCAACAATATCCAGATAGGAAATCCGTCACCGAACTTAGTGGGACACAGAACTAAATCTCTAGATAGCTTTACTGATTTCTCTTGCCTTTACGTGGCCTCGACAGGCCAGATTCATGCTCTCTCTTCCTTCAGCCTCCAGTGTTCCAGGGCATGGGCCTGTGCCCCCGCACCTGGCTCTCTCCCACCCTTACGACCCCAACAACAATCCGAGTGACCAGGAGGCTCATCAGGAGGCTCAGAGCCTCATTTCCTCAGTTTTTTTTTTTCCTTCTTTATTTCTTTTTTAGCTTCAGGAAATTTGAGTTCACAGTGATTTATCTTGGAGAATAAGCCTATGTAATGTCATTACAATTGGGAAGAGGGGTTCATCCTGCCATCAAATCACCTTCTACTTCCTTGTATTTGCTCCCCTCACCCCCCAAAGGGAGGAGTTGAGAAAGGCCAGGCTTGGTCTAAGGGCTCTGGAATCTGCTTATGATTTATAAAGAATGTTATGTCTAGAGCCAGGCCTGCTGGCACCCACCTTTAATGTTAGCACTCGGGGGGACAGAGGCAGGTGGATCTCTTTGAGTTACAGCCCAGCCTGGTCTACACATTAAGCTCCAGGCTGGCCACTGCTACACAAGGAGATCCTGTTTTCAACTTTTAAACTCTATAGCACTATGTAGCTTTGAAAATTATAACTAAGACACAATAGTACAACTATTAAGTTAAAGACACTTTTTACATACATTTAAAACAGGGTCTCATGTACAGCCCAGGAAAAGGAAGGAGCCAGGGCCACAGACAACATCACTGAAGGGTCTCATATTCTTGCTCTAGAGCCAAATACCTTTCTCTTCCCTTCTGCATGCCTTCAGGCTCATGTCTCCCCTAACCCTAAACCGCACTCAGTGAAAGGTAAATGTCAGCTCTGCCTCAGGTCCTGCCGGAGGCTTCTGTGTCCCTGCTCCTGTCCTGAGCAGGCCACTAGCCACTCATCCAGACTGTGAACATGTGGGCGATCATCGCCTTGCTCAGTGAGAGAGAGCCTCGGTGGGGAGGGAACTGGGACTCCCGGAGGAGGGAATCAAGTATCTTTGGGGAGAAGTTATGATAAGCTCATCCTTTTTCTCCCATGGCACTGATGTGGAGTTGGCCTTTATTAGTAGGTCTAGGTAATTACTCAAGTAAGGGGCAAACAATCTTCGGTCGTTTTTGTTGTTTTGTTTTGTTTTGTTTTTCTTCCAGAAGTAAAAGGCCACCAAGGCAGCTAGAAACTGAGTGCAAGCACGGAAAGACAAGCCCCAGCAGACCGTCGGGTGAGATTTGAGGAAGTAAATTGCAGAAACGAAGCTGTGAAGGTGGGGAAGCTGAGAGACTTCTGGTGTACACTATGACCGCACTGAAGCTTCTGCAGGAGTCCAGCTACTACACAGAAAAAAAAAAAAAAAACCTGCGGCCACCCAACTTGGTTCTCAGAACACAAAGAATAACAATCTTGATACTTTGATACTTTGCCATCCCAACTCCCTTCCAGTAAACTGCCACACACAGGGTGGAGTGAAGGCTGCATGCTCCTTTGGCTTTGGCACTAGTAAATTTGGAACTTCTTATCAAAAGTTACACAGAGCCGGGCGGTGGTGGCACACGCCTTTAATCCCAGCACTCGGGAGGCAGAGGCAGGCGGATCTCTGGGAGTTCGAGGCCAGCCTGGTCTACAAGAGCTAGTGCCAGGACAGGAACCAAAGCTACAGAGAAACCCTGTCTTGAAAATCCAAAACAAAACAAAACAAAACAAAAAAGTTACACAGACTTGTGTTACCTCCCACCTCAGCCCAGAGCCTACAGCAGAGCAGAATCATGGAACACTGAGGACCGAGCTGACGGCTCTCACCATTCAGCTCTGCCCGCACTGGAAGGGTGCTCGCTGTTAGACCTGGCACAGTTTTAACTCTCTGGGAACCTTCAAAGAAATGCACGGCGCTCGATGTCATGTGTGGGTCATGGGAGACACCAAGGATTCAGCTTTCTCCTAGAAGTGATGTCCAGGGGTCTCTTCCCTGGTTCACAGACACACTTCCTGAACGAGGCACTGAGTGGAGTTAGAGGGATGCCGGTGCAGCTGTCTTTATGGCGATTAGAGCCTGCCCCAAGGTGACGGAAATGGAGGGACCCAGAACTGGTTGACCTGGGGTGGAAAGCTGCTGGGGTTCAGGCTTGTGGTCTGGAGCCCCAGATGCAATGTGGCCACCCAGCCCAGTGGAGTGACCCCTCACTGCGTGGTAGACACAGCTCTGTGACACCTCAAGACATTCTGCTGTGTATCACCATGTCACACAGTGACAATATGTGTCCTCTGGGGGTGAAGGAAAGTGGCAGCACCTTACCCAGTCACGTGGCACTTTGCTGTGTAGTCCAGGCTGGCCTAGAACTCAAGGTGTAGCCTAGGCTGCTCTAGAACTCAAAGAGATGGACTGCTTCTGCCTCTGGAATGCTAGGGTTAAAGGTAGACACCCCCACTACCTGAAGGGGCATTTGTTAAACCAAATTTAACTCTTCCTTTACCTGAGTCAGGCTCACAAATATCCTGGAACGCAAGGGGAGTCTAAGGCTGTGTTAGATCACACTGGTGCACTGGGGCCAGAAAGTCAACTATCCTAAACACAGGCTGCATTGTCATCAGGCGGCTTCCTTCCTGTCCGCTACTTCTGGAACTCAAGTTCCGGATAAGAGTTTATGAGACCAGGCATGGTGAGTTCAAGGCCAGCTTGGTCTATATAGCGAGTTCCTGGACAGCCAGGGCTACATAGAGAGACTGTGTCTCAAAACTAGCAAGCAAGACACAAAGAAAGAAACAAACGAGTTCATGAGAATAGGTGGAACTCTCAATCAAGGGTGGTTCTTTCTGCCATGAGACATCCGGGATATTGTTGGTCTGTAACAACTGAAAGAAGGTAGAGGAGCTGCTGGTATCCAGTGAGTGGAGCCAGGGGTGCTGGGTAGGCGGTCTACAAGGCAGACAGCCCTCTGCAGCAGAGGGAGATCCAGCTCAAAATGCTGGCATGCGGAGCGCACCGATGGTGGGTACTCAGCGTTCTTAGTTAACCTCACACTACCTCTCCAACACTAGGATAACTTTTGTAAGGGAAGGCACATAGTTCTGTAATCCCTGCATTCTAACTCTACCCTCCAGCTAAGGAGCTGGGGAGGTGGCTCCGTGGATAAAGCGCTTGCTACACAGCACGAGAACCTGAGTTCAGATCCGTACCAGGTAAAGGACGGGTGCAACAGTGTGTTTCTGTGACCCTAGGGCTGGAATATGGGGCCACACAGAGACAGGTTGATCCTGGGGCTTGATGGCCAGTCAGTGTAGCCAAAGCGGTGAGCTCTAAGTTCAGTGGGAGAGTCTGTCTTAAAAAAAAATAGTGGAGGGGGGCTGGAGACATGACTCAGTGGTTAAGAGCACTTGTTTTGTAGAAGACCCAGGTTTGATTCCTAGTTCCCCCATGGTGGTTCATAACTGTCCATAAGTCTCCGTCCAAATAATCTGACACCCATCAGTCACACATGTGATCTGTACCCGAAAAGGTACACATGTGATCTGACATCCCCCAGTCATACATGTGATCTGATATCCCCTCAATCACACATGTGATCTGACACCCCGCCAGTCACACATGTGATCTGATATCTCACCAACCACACAACAAGTACACATGCATAGACATACATGCAAGCAAAACACTCATGCATAAAATAACAATAATGTTTTTAAATCATGGCGAATAATAGAGAATGACCTCCAGTGTTGGTCTGGCCTCTACATGTGGGTGTACACACATATACACACACCCCACTGGACACCCCCATCACCAAGAAAATCTAGGGATAGAGAGGTGGCTCAGGTGTTAAAAGCTAGTATTGCTCTTCCAGAAGACTTGAATTCAATTTCCAGCACCATATCAGCTGGCTCACAACTGCCTATTACTCTAGTTCCAGGGGATCCGTCACAGGCAGGCAGGCAAGCAGGCATGCACACACACAGGAGATTAAAAATAAATCTTTAAAAAGCAAACACAACAAAAATCCAAACATGGCTGGGGCTGTAGGTCAGTGATAAAACACTTGCTTAGCATGCAAGGCCCTAGGTCTCATCCCAGTACCTCTTTTGCTCTCTTGCTCAAACAAAGACCAATTACAAATCACTTTATAGGAAATTTAAAAAGCACAATATCATGAAGGCAGCGCCGAGCAGAATCAAGGTAAGAAGTTTTTAGCCATCACAGTAACCAGAGATCCAACAAGATCATCATGGGCCACAGACACGACACCAGCCACATTCTCCTTTCTGAGACTCCCCACCAACTGTGTACACGAATTAAAGAGAAGAGGGTAAAGCTAAGCGCAACAGCTGAGTTCTTTAACCCAGAACACCTCAGACACAATCATTTAAACACAGCACCAACATGGAAATTATTAATGAGATTTTACATTCTTTTGTAAATACAAAGCCTTCAAAACCCAGAGTGTATTTTCATCTCAATTTAGACTACCCCAGGGTAAAATCCTCACTAGCCTAATGCTGGTGGCTACTGCGTCAGACAGCAGACCTAAGACAAACTAGCAACAGAGGCCTTCAGATCACTGTGGCCGAGCACACAGTGCCAGCCACTCAGGAGGTCAAGGCAGGGTTGTCTGAACTCAAGGATTCAAGTTCAGCCCAGGCAACACAGTGAGCCCCTATTTGGAAAAAAAAATCAAATCAAATCAGGGTAACTTGCCTCAATTTTGATTCAGCATGTCTAGAACAGGAGCCACAAATCTACCTTTTAAGACAATTGCCCAAGTGACTCATGGATCTTGCACTTATGAGTCATGTGCTGAGAGACAATGACTGTTCTAGACTGTGCCCGGCTCTTACAGTCTAACCTGAAGTCACAGACTGTAAGAAACAGGAGATGCTGCCCTGCAGATTTGGTCCAGCAGTTAGGAACACAAGTCCTTGAGCTGGGTTCCCAGCACTCATGGCGGGCAGCTCGCAACTGCCTGTAAGCAAGCCTCTGGCCTCCAAGAACATAGCATGCAAAGTCTCTCTCTCTCTCTCTCTCTCTCTCTCTCTCTCTCTCTCTCTCTCTCTCACACACACACACACACACACACACACACACACACACACACACACGACTAAAACTACTAAAAATAAAATCTGAAAAAAAAAAGAAAGAAGCACTATAGTTAAAGGAAGAAACTGGGGGAAGCTGACTTTTGCTTTTCAAAGAAGGAATAAGAATTTCTCCCCCAGAATATAGTTGGACAAATCCCTGGGGAATTAAATTGTCCTTTACCACTTATGGGTGGGCTGTTTCTGCACTTTCAACTTGAAAACACAAACCAATACACCTATGGGCCAAGTTTTCAGTTGGCAAGGAGGTTCGATCCCTACATAAACCAGTACACTTATGGACCATGTTTATGGTTGGCAAGGAGGTTCGATTCCTACATAAACCAGTACACCTATGGGCCATGTTTATGGCTGGCAAGGAGGTTCGATCCCTACATAAGCCAGTACACATATGGGCCATGTTTATGGCTGGCAAGGAGGTTCGATCCCTACATAAGCCAGTACACATTGGACCATGTTTATGGCTGGCAAGGAGGTTCGATCCCTACATAAGCCAGTACACATATGGACCATGTTTATGGCTGGCAAGGAGGTTCGATTCCTCCATCACTCAATACACTTGGCCCCAGGGTACTGTCACAGTCCAGCACTCTGACAGGAAATCACAATCTCTTGACAGAAAGACCGCCAGGATTCTGTTTTTATGCGGCAGGCTTTACTCCCAGAAGAGAGTGAGGGTAGGCTACCCTCATATGGTGCCCTTTGCTTTCCCTCTTTAGGTCTCTGACTCAACAATAAATCAGCTTACACACTCATGGGGCTGAGCCTATAGCTCAGCGGCAGAGTGCTTGGTTAGTGCGTGCAAGGAAGGCTCCGGGATTTGATCCTCAGTACTGGTGGAGGCGGGGGAGGGTGTGCGTGTCTGCGTGTGTACACACACTCATAATGAGAGAATTCACTTCCACAAATACAGCATTGTCTTTCTCAAGGGCAAGGGTGGAAACCTATGCTCTGTCCTCTCTCACCTGGATCCATCCTCCAGACCACTTTGTTCGCAAGGAAATGACGTTTGAGAGAAGGTCCACGTACATCGGATCTGTGGGTATGCTTGAAACCTGACTGAAAAGCAGAACTTTTCGTATGGGTCAATTTCATACTCTTCTCGTGAGTTGGTAGCGTTTATGAATCCTTTTTCTGCAAAAAGAAAATTTTACAAATTAGATATTCATATTTGTATTAGGATGGTAAAATAACCTTAACACATACACACAAACAAAAACCCAGGGTTTTACTGTGTAGCCCCAGCTAACTTGGAACCTGATAGGGACACCAGGCTGACCTCATAAAGATCTGCAGTAAAATGATGTCCAAGAAGAAACACAGGAGTTTCAGCTCCGGATGTCGGGCTGAACTCATCTTCTATAGTCAGGATTTTACTAGGGATAGGATGTTGGAGCTAGAAGGATGGCTCAGAAGCTAAGAGGACACACTCCTCTTGCTGAGTCCTAGGGATAAGCCCCATGTTAAATAATCCCCAGGTACAACTCACTGGTCAGCAACACAGACAAGGCTTCCCTAGGAACCTCCATATTGCTCTGCTAAGAGCACAGCTGACGCCTTCCCTCGCTCACATCGCTAAAGCCTGCACCCGAGAGTGACATTACCTGTACGTGGCTGTTATTCTGTAGCCCTCAAGGGCAGCCCCAGTTCCCACTCACCCAGCGTGAGGACAGTCCTCACAGTCATCACTAAGAACAAGGACTCATTCGGCAGGTATTTAGGACCAGGTTCTGGGACTCCAGGGATAGAAGGGACTGCCCTGCCCATAGGAAGTTACGGTCTATGGAGAACAAAGTCAGGCGAGCAGATTGATTCCATCGCGATGTGCTCTGAGTGCAGACAGTGTCATCCAAGTGTGCATATCTGGACCACGCTGTTCTAATTCAGCGTCTTTTACAACTTTGGCTGGGAAGACGGCTCAGCAGATACAGCACTGGCTGCTCGCCCAGAGAACTTTGCTTCAATCCCCAGCACCCTATTGAGGCTCACAGCGACCTGTAACTCCAGTCCCAAACTATCTGGGACTGTCTTCTGGCCTTTGTAGGCACTACACACACAAGTTAGGGCACACACACATAGGTGTGGGCAAAACACCCATGCACATTAAATAAAAGTTAAATTTTAAAAAAATTGCACTTATATATTGAGTTTTGGGTTGTACCTATGGCAAAGACCACATTAGAGGTTGTAGGGTAAAAGGGCCAGCTCTGAGACCCGAGCCAGTGGAAGAAATTGCTTTATGACATTTTGGTATCTTTCATCTGACCATCCATATCAAATGTTTTCATTCAAACATAGCCCAGCTTCATGGTTTACAGTCAATAACATGGACCTTACATCTGATGATATTTGAAGCCTTTATGCTATGGTTCTGCAGCAGAGAGAAGACTAACTAGGAAATCGGGGTTGTAACAATCAAAACTAAAAAAATAAAATAAAAAGTCAAAAGGAAAAAAAATGCTTTAGCTCTGAACCCAGAACCAAAGAAATACACCCTGACTCTGAAACCAGTGCCAAAGAAACACACTTTGGCCCTAGAATTAGAGTCACTGGAAATAATATGCCCTGGCCCCAAATCTAGAGCCAGAAAGCTTAAAAAGGCCAGTGAAAGAAACCCAGATTGGTCCTGAAGCCAGAGCCAAATCTGCCCCTGATCAACTAAGCTGAAAACCAACCAATCTCTGTGCAGGAAAATGAACCAATCCCTGAGCAGAAAATCAACTAATCCCTTGGCAGAGATCTAGCCAATCTGAGCTCAAGAGACTGAACTCTGACCAATGTCCACCTTGAAAATCTTCTCCCTAGAAAAACTCAGCCCCTAAGAAACCCTATATAAGCCCTGCACCCATTCAATTTGCGGCTGCTCTTCTTCCACCCTGGCAGAGGCAGCCACCCTCCTGGATTGTTCCCTTCCAATAAATCTCTTGAATGAGGTCTGGGTGAAGACCTTCTTTTGCCAGAGCAAAGACAGAGTGGAACAGAGAAGGCTGCAACACTTTCCCTGGGGTTGCCTTTTCCTAGCAGAACCCATTTCATTGGGGAAGCCTGAGACGGAGGAGAAGCCAGGCTGTAACACTTTTGCTGGGGAAACCTTCCCCTAGCAGGGCCGAGTTGTTACACTCCCTGGCCCTCTCCTGCAGGAGCAGAGCTGTTACATTGGGGAAGCCTTTCCCTAGAGCAGGGCTATAAGCTGCAACACTTCCTGTGACCTGGGCTATTTATTCCCTGGCTCCTGACTGCCAAAGCGCTCTCCCACCCGAGCTTGGCTCCTGAGTGCCAGGATTCCTTTCCATCTGAGCTGCAATGCTTACAGAGGTCAGAGGTCAAGCTTCAGACATCAGTCCTCTTTCTACTGGAGGGTCTAGGGCTGGAACTCAGGCCACAGGCTTGGTAGCAATCGTCTCTACTGGCTCAGTCATCTTACCAACCTCCCTTTTAGTATCTTGGTGGCAAGTTGGACTGAAACAAGAATCTAGGCGGCATAGTCCATATTCCACACTAAAAGCAACTAAAAATACGAGTAGAGCTGAGTGTGGTGGCGCATGCCTGTAATCCCAGCACTCCGGAGACTTACAGGTCAGCCGATCTACACAGTGAGTTCCAGGAGAGCCAAGGCCACATAGAGAGATTCTGTCTCAGAAACAAACAAACAGATTTCCTGTGCTGCGGTGTTACCTAGGATGGTCACCAACGTGGACTGGCTGGGGTGCTTGGAGGAGGAGCAGGTGTAAAATCCGGTGTCGTTTCTTCCCACGGAGGACACAAAAGCCAACAGAATCCGGATCATGGTTCTGTTTGTGGAGTAGGTGCTCATCTCAAAGTAGCTGCCCTGGGTGTTAAGGGAACGAGAATCTGCATTCAGGTTTCCAGCGTGTGCTGGGCACCTGCTGTAAATACCAATGGAAATGTTGGTAGACTGGAGCTGGGGCAGTGAGGCATGAACCACAGGGCTCAGCAAACCCACGTAGGGAGATTATTAGGAAAGGATGGTTGTAAAGGGAAGGATGTGGGGTCGACCAAGAAGGAGCAGGGAGAAAAAGGACGGCTGCTGGTGGGGTGGAGGAGAGTTGGGGCGGTGGGAGAGCGGGGGCGGGGGGGGGGCTGGGGGTGGTGGTCAGTATAATGTTGGAGTCCTAACAGATGGTACCATTACCTCCTCGAGGGCTTTGTTTTCTCGTTCCCAGGTTAGCCCAAACTGATGGTTCAAATGGATAGCCTTGCACCTTATCCACAAGGGTTCCCCCACTTTCAGGAACAACTGGGGCAGTGTGATCTGAGGAGTTTCATTTAGATCTAGAAGATAAAAAAAAATCCCAAATAAGAAAAAAAGTTATTATTTTTGAGGTGTTTGATTGGTCACAAAAGTCTCATGAACATTCTGAAGAGCAAAGGTGCCAAGGTCCCTGATATTACTAATCAAATGAAAACACCCTTGAGCTGAGGATGGCACAATGGAACAGGCCAGCCTAGAGAACCACAGAACAAGGGCAGAAATGATGAAATAGAACAATCCTCTAGAGACAGGATATCCTTTGTGGACGAAATCCCCACTTACAGAATCTATAATATTACATTTTAAATGGTATGAATGGGCCATTGAGATGACTCAGTGGGTAAAGGCACCTGTTGCCCTGCGGGACGACTTGACTTTGAGACTGGGGCTCCATGATAGACTCAGAGAACAGACTCGCACAGATTGTCCTCTGACCTCCACATGCACATTACAGCACATGTGTGCGCACACACAATGAATACATGTGATAAAGTAGTGTGGAGGGTCTGGAGTGGAGCCCAGTGGCAGAGCATGCACCCATGTCCCCGGGTTTGAGCCCAGCACCTAAATAAAGCCAAGTCAAACAAAATGCTCTGAAAGAAAGAAAAAAGAATTCCTGGGGCTGGAGAGATGGCTCAGAGGTTAAGAGCCCTGGCTGCTCTTTCCAAAGGTCCTGAGAGTTCAATTCCCAGCAACCACATGATGGCTCACAACCATCTGTAATGAGATCTGGTGCCCTCTTCTGACCTGTAGGCATACATGCAGACAGAACACTGATACATAAGAAATAAAAAAAGAAAAAGAAAGAAGAAAGAATCCCTGAAGTCGGGTGATTGCCTCAGGAGATGCCATCAGTCCCAGACAGCACTCCAAGGAATAGTCCTTAACACTACATTGGTGACAGTCCCCAGTTACCTATGGTGAACAGCTTGGTGCATTCGCGGCCCAGTTCATTCCTGGCACAGCACCTGATGTCTGCTCCGAACAGCTCGTAAAGTACCTTTTCCTCCTTTCTGACAACAGCAGAGCTTCCTTCATTACAGCTGCAATTAGAAGGTAAGTTTCCTTCATGAAATGTTTCCAGTATAGACTTCTGACATAGCAGCGTATGCAAGGCCCTGGGTTCAAAGCCACCCCGCATGCATGGGGGGGTGAAGTTACAAAGCACATCTGAAGGGGTTCAAAGAAATGAGTAGCTGGAAAAATCACAAGCGTAACTGTATTTGGCTTGGGATCCCAGGGACCAGCTAGCAACTCTGTGTCTAATTAAAATAATACTACACGATTACTTTAGACCCAGATAGGGTCTCTCCACACCACCGTTCAGGTTGATCTTGACCTTACTATGTGGCTCAGGCTGGCTTCAGACTCTGAGGGGTCCTCTCGCCTCAGTTTCCTGAGTGCTGGGATTACAGGTGTGTGTCGTGACACACGCATGCTTGGTGACCTTCTTCTTTCTTTCTGGTTATCGTTTAAAGGCAGGTGAAAAAGAAAAAAGGAAGAACTCAGAAAGAAAACGGGACAAGAAGCACAGCTGGGCTTTGATGCAGCTGAAGAGGACGGTCAGCATTTTCTTGCAAGTGCAGGCAAGGAACATACGGGGAGAGAGGCCGTCGTCACCAGCAGGGTGAGTTCCCGGCACAAATCGGAGAAGAAAACCAAAAAAAAAAAAAAAAAGAAGTGTGCCTTCTAGGGAAGACCACTAGGTCTCGGTAGTGTTCAGAGAGTGACATTCTCCTGCCTCCACGGGAAATGCCCCCGCATGGCTTTCCCAGGGTATAGGATAGCTTTGGGGGCTGTGGCCCTACTCGTGGCTTTCTCCACTAAATCAAGTGCATTTTCTTTCAAATTTGAAGTCACCAATTTCCTATTACCCCAAAACAAATACTGTCAAACTGATGTGACAGCATTCCAGCCGTCTTATTCTATATACGCATTCCATACATATATACCTAGGTGCGCACACACAACACATATGTCAAACACACACACACACACAGTTCAGGTCATCTTTTTCCCCATAAAACTCAAGATCACATTAATAGTATCTGAAGAACTAATTTTCCTTTTCCTCTTCTGCTTTGTCCCATTTAGTTTTCAGCAGGTACACAGTACCGCTGACCTGGCTGTGTGGCTTCACATCTCAACTCACTCAGCCATCCAGGTAATCCCATTCTTCCCTTTTTAAACATCTGTCTAAACTGGGGCTAGAGAAACAGTTCAGTTGTTAAGAGCACTGGCTGCTCTTCCAGAGGACCTGGGTTCGGTTCCCAGCAATCACATAGTGGCTCACTTCTAGCATGCAGACAGAGCACTTACACATTAAAAAAAAAAAAAGAAAAGAAAAGAAAAAAAACCTGGCAGGGCGGTGGTGGCACAAGTCTTTAATCCCAGCACTCGGGAGGCAGAGACAGGCGGATCTCTGGGAGTTCGTCACGGTCACGGTGAAGTGCGCCTTACCTCTCCTTGTGGGAACCACAGAGCAACCACTCCACAATGGGCTCTGGGACGCTCTCGGATTCACAGAACAGTGCTTCCTGGTTTTCCATCTTCCTGAAGTAAGGTCTTCTCAGCACGTACAGCTGCGTATCTGAGGCATGACAACACGCTACCACTTAGTACTCAAACCAGAGTCCACACCATTTCTAAACAGCTAATCTATTCCACCGCAGCAGAGTCTGGCTCCCCACTGCCCTTAGCTGACATCAGGTTTGCTGTTTGTTTGTCTGTCTGTCTGTCTGTCTGTCTGTCTGTTTGTTTGTTTTGAGACAGCATCTCTCTACGTAGCCTTGTCTTGCCTAGAACTGATCTCATGAAACTGAGCTAGGTGAAACTGATCTCGTGAAACTGATCTCGAACTCACAGAGCTCTGCTTGCCTCTGACTCCCAAGTGCTGGGATTAAAGGCGTGGGCCACCATGCTGGGTGTGATACAGTCTTACACATGGTCTCTTGTCAGTTTCTTGGAGTTCACAAATCCATAGATGAATAAGTAAGGTGAAGTCACACAACAGAACGTAAAACGAGAAAAAAAAATTAGCAAAACCACAGAGCTTAGCTCTTATCTAAAGTTTAAAATCTACTTTCTTCCCATCTACAACTAGGTGCAAATTAGTACAGTGGAGAAAGGTGGAAATAGAATAGGACGGAGTTAAAACCAGAGCAGAATTGAGACGTTTAGCTTAGCCTCCCATTCAGCCTAGACCTTTGCGTGTGTGTGTGTGTGTGTGTGTGTCTGTGTGCGCACATACACACACACACTCATACACACATATACATACACATGTACATACATATGCACATACATAAAATACAAATACAAAAAATGAGTACCATTTTATTCAGCTACTTAGGAGGGGATATTTTTGCTTTAGCTTTGCCCTTATTTATAGATGCTCTTTATATTTTATCGCTATCTATCTGTAGTTGATTGTAAACTGCAAGTCTTCTCATCCTATGGCCATTTTCATTTTCTTTTAAATCCCAGTGACTTCCAAACTTGGTTTCAATTCTACCCTTTATTAGGGGTGTCCAGGCACATCCAACTTGCACCCACCCCATAAGTATCATGGTCCTGGAACACTTAGGAATGGGGATAAGACATTTGCCGACCACGTTATCATGTTGTAATATTCAAAGGTGGGACACCCCTGCTTCAACAACTTTCTTTTCTTGAGTACAACATTGAACCCAGGTGTGGTGGTGCATACCTGTAATCCCCAAATGTAGGAAGTGAGGAGATGGTGAGTTCAGAGCTAACCTAGGCTATACCTTGAAACCTTTGTAAAAGAAAGAAAAACTTTGCTGCTTTGCCTCCACATGACAATCCATTAAGTACCTCTACTTAGAAACTGAGGCCCTGGGAGGTAATCGCCATGAGTTAGGGTTCTCCAGGCAGACCCCAGGTCACTTTCCCTGTGTCACTCCTCAGAGGACCCCCCCCCACATTACTCTAAGCACCCCTGATTCCTGAGATGCTCCTAACTGTGGGAATTTCAAGAGTTTTGCTATCTTGGTTGATCTGTTTTGTTCTTTTTCAACTGAAAAAAAAAAGTAAAATTAAAAATAGCATAACGCCAGGAGTGGTGGCACACACGTTTGTCCCACACGTGGATAGTAGAGGCAGGCAGATCTCTGTGCATTCAAGGGCAGCCTGATCTACAGAGGGCCAGCCAGAAATAAAGCAAGATTCTGTATCAAAAAACTTTATTAATTTTCGAGAACAATAATGACGTTTGATTTGTTTGTTTGCAACCATGCCCTGCTTTTGATCATTGAGTTTATGACCCACTCCTCCATTTTGGAGTTGCCTAGTCTCTCCTGCGTACTGGAGTTGCTAGTCAAGTTTCTTCTCCATGCTGGAGATGCTGGTCTCTCCTCCATCCTGGAGTGACTAATCTCTCCTCCATCCTGGAATGGCTGGTCTCTCCTCCATACTGGAGTGACTAATCTCTCCTCCATCCTGGAATGGCTAGTCTCTCCTCCATATTGGAGTGACTAATCTCTCCTCCATCCTGGAATGGCTGGTCTCTCCTCCATATTGGAGTGCGTAGCGTCTCCTCCATCCTGTACGGGCTAGCCTCTCCTCCATCCTGAAGTGGCTAGCATCCCCTCCATCCTTGAGTTGCTGGTCTCTCCTACTTTTCCTTTTCACAGCTCACCACTCAGGGAGTGCCAGAAAGTTATCATTTATATTTTATTTGGGGGGTTGTTGAATCCTAAGGAACTTCCATTATGGATGGTTGCCAGCCACCAAGTAAGTGCTGGGAACTGAATCCTGTGGCCCCTGGGAAGAACAGCAAATGCTCTTGACCATTTTATTTTCATTTTTTAAAAACAGTCTTGTTTTGTAACCCAGGCTGGCCTAGAACTCAGGCTGGAGCATCAAGATTGCAATCCTCCTGCCTCAGCTTCCCACGTGCCAGGATTATGGATGTAGAACTTGAAGTAAAAGAAACCACTGTAAATATAAGAGACACAGAAAACCTTCCACTCAGCATACACAGCTACACATGTCGTGTTGGAAGAGAGAGAGAACGCAGATAGATGCCTATGACCTTCTGTGTTCTCCTTGGGCATGGAGCCCATACTCAATGTCCTACAAGAGAGGTGAGGAAGTATGAAGAGGGAAGGGTGGAGGCTCAAGGCACAAAGCACAGACAGCTTTTGAGTTGTACACTTCTGGGCTGTGTTCCTACCTGCTTCAGAGGCACTGCAGGACTCCTCAGAGAAAACAGGTGAAATTGTTCTATATTTGATTTTGTCATGCAAGCTGACTGTGTGGCCCAAGGTGATGACCCTCAGGGAACCTAGTGTAAGCCCCCTGAGCCACATAAGTGGCCAGGCCCCTCCCATGAAGACCTCTAACCACCAGGTTTGCCCACAGAACACTCTTAACTGCTGGACCCAGCCCCCATCCTACAGAGTAAAAAGCTTACTCTCCCATCGTGAAATTCCACCAAGCTCCACCCTCAAAAGCTCCACCCCGAAAAGTTCCACCCCCGCTTCTCAAGAAACTCTATATAAGCCTTATATCCTATCAGCTTTCTGTTGTTTCTTGCCTGAGCTACCCTTCTGTTTTTTTCCAGGGTTTTTTTTTTCCCCTCCCAACAAATCTCTTAATGTGAGGTTTGTTGTGTGATATGGGATTCCCCTTTGTAGGCTGTGAATACCACTGATTAATAAAGAAACTGCTTTGAGCCTATAACAAAGCAGGGCAGAACAGAGCTAGGCGGGGAAAACTAAACTGAATGCTGGGAGAAAGAAGGCCACAGGAAACAGACTCTGGAACTTTACCTGGTAAACCACAGCCTCATGGTGATACACAGATTAATGAAGATGGGTTAATTTAAGATATGAGTTAGCTAGAAATACGCTTAAGCCAATACCAAACAGTATTGCAAATAATACGGTTTCTGTGTGATTATTTTGGGTCTGAGCTGCCATGCAGCCAGGAAACAAACAAACAGCCTTCTACAACAGTTGTGTAGTGTGACTTTGTGGCTACTGGCTTCCAAGATACTTTTCTAGCCAAGCTGTGATGCTTACACCTAGCATGTTCCCCAATGCTAGTAGCTATGACTGTAAGACCACAAGTGTCACATAGGCCCATAGTGGAGCCATGAGCAAGTATAGACCTAGCTCTCATGGGCCCCTGAATTTGCCAGTCACAAATTATGTCAGGTGTCTGTGTTCATGTCAACCTGCAGGCCAACCTCTGTGAGTGCCTAAGACGGGGCGTGCCAAACGACACACTAGAAGGTCTCTGTCCGTTATTTTGTCCCCATGTCAAAATATTTTCCAGTTCTTCCATATCTGTGTTTAAAACCCCTGAATATCTGAATTTGGTGACCCCAGCAGTGAGGAAAAAATACAACGAGTCCTGGGACACTTCCATGGGGTGCTGGAGTACCCAGTCTCAAGGTGCCCCTGTGGAGTGCTGGAGCACCCACTCCTGAGGTGCCCCCATGGGGTGCTGGAGTACCCACTCCTGAGGTGCCCCCGTGGGGTGCTGGAGTACCCAGTCCTGAGGTGCCCCCATGGGGTGCTGGAGTACCCACTCCCGAGGTGCCCCCATGGGGTACTGGAGCACCCAGTCCCGAGGTGCCCCCGTGGGGTGCTGGAGCACCCAGTCCCGAGGCGCCCCCATGGGTGCTGGAGCACCTAGTAGAGAGCTGGACTTACTTGGTATACTCACTGTGAACAGTACTGTGTAGTTGGCAGCTTCACTCTGGATATACAGTAGGTATTCGCCAGCCTGGGTCTCTGTCACGTTCAAAATGGCCATGGAAACAATTCCTCTGTGGAAAGAGAAAGAGGATTGGCTACTGTGGAAAACACTCAGAGGCAGAAGCATCAGGTTCACCCCGAGTCAGATGAGGCTGTGACCCTGAGGGCTGCTCTGTGGAGAACATGACTCTGGCCCTTCCCCAGCCTCAGCCTGAGTGCCATTAGCCTGGCTGTGACTTTTGCCCACCCTCAAAAGGGAGTTTTGACTTGGTAGGGTGAGAGGGCTAGGCATTGGGAAACCCCACAATTTTAGGTCTCTTACAGGTTTACGGAGTACTGTTAGTTATTAAAACATTTTGTAGAACTGTATCTCATATCCAATAACAAAAGGCTTATTTTGTCAGAGCAAATCAAGGTTTCAAATTACATATGTAATTTATATATAAATAAACTTTTAAAATTAAATTATTTTGGCCTGGCAGTGGTGGCACATGCCTTTCATCCCAGAACTCGGCAAACAGAGAGGCAGGTGAATCTCTGTGAGTCTGGGACCAGCCTGGTCTACAGAGTGAATTCCAGGACAACCAGGGCTACACAGAGAAAATCAAATGTCTTGAAAAACAAAAAGCAAACACAAACAAACAAAATAAATAATAAATTATTTTATTTTAAATATTTTTATTCTTGTATATCTTTTATTATTGTATATGTATGAGTGTTTTGCCTGCATGTATGTATGAACACCACTTGCATGCAATGTTCGCGGCGGTCAGAAGAAAGTATCAGATCTCCTGGGACTGGAGTTACAGATGGTTGTGAATGGCTGTGTGGGTGCTGGAAACCCAACCTAGATCCTCTGGAAGAGCAGCCAGTGCTCTTAAACATTCAGCCATCTCTCAACACTCATGAGTTTATTTTT
The DNA here is from genome assembly GCF_014885135.2 of Alexandromys fortis. Classification (NCBI taxonomy): domain Eukaryota; kingdom Metazoa; phylum Chordata; class Mammalia; order Rodentia; family Cricetidae; genus Alexandromys; species Alexandromys fortis. The sequence goes on from NW_026068010.1 coordinate 1,214,331, forward strand.
TTTTTTTAGAGTAGTTTAGAATTTGTCATTCCCACCACACATCCTCAACATTATCAATAGCTTTTTCTTGGGGGTGGGGGGTCAAGACATGATTTCGCTGTCTAAGAACCTTGGCTGTCCTGAAACTTGCTAGCCTCGAACTCACAGAGAAGCGCCTTCCTCTGACTCCTGAGGGCTGGGATTAAAGGCATGTACCACCATGCCCAACGACATATCAATATCTTGTGCAGGCCTAGTTTGTAGTAACTGAAGAGCTAAGGTGGCTGGGTCACCATCAGCTGACATCCACGTCACCATCAGCGGATGTCCATACAACATTCAGCGGCCTGTGGGGGCAGCATCCCTATGACTGGCAGCTCCATAGTGTCATGTGTCCATACCCTAATTCTACATCTAGTTCACTGTTTCACCAGAGATAAGTTACAAGACACATGGATGGAAGCTGGAAGAGGGTTCTGAGCCCAGCCCAGAAGTCCATGCCTATAACCTCAGCATTCTAGAGACAGAAACAGGAGAATCTTGACTTTTGCAGAAAGAAAAAAAAAAAGATGGGAGATTCCAAATGAATTACATTTTATGCAGGAAATTTGGCTCTGAAATCCTTGTGGCCCACCCTTACCTGTTTTGTAAATCAAAGTGTGGCTGGCAGCCCAGGGAGCTGTGCTTAAAGACCCAGAGGCAAGAAATGTCCCCTGGGGTAGTGACCAGTACTTGCAGTGTGATAGAAGCAGACTTGGCCACCTCCACAGTGGCAGCTTCGTACACCACCCCTGCATGGCGATGCCTTAATGTGCACCCAAGGTCTTCTGGGGATTCTGCAACCTGTGGTGTAGATAGAACAACGAGAATTCAGTTTTTCTTAATATTGAGCCTGTTTCCTGCATATGCAGTGGTTTGAAAATGAAAATGGCCTCCACAGACTTATAGGGAGGGGTGTTAGTCAGGGGCGTGGCCTTGTCAAAAAAAAAAGGGTGTCACTGAGGGTGGGCTTTGAGGCTTCAGAGGCTCAAGCCAGGCCCAGGCTCTCTCTCTCTCTTCTGCCTGCCAGTCTCTATCTAGAACGTCAAGTTCCTCCTCCGGCACCACATGTGCTGGTGAGCTGCCATGCTCCCCACCATGACTGTAATGGACCAAACCTCGAAACTGTAAGCCAGCCCCAATTGAATGTTTTCCTTTAAAAGAGTTGCCATAATTAGCTGGGAGATGGTGGCACACGCCTTTAATCCCAGCACTAGGGAAGCAGAGGCAGGTCAATCTCTGAGTTCAAGGCCAGCCTGGTCTGCAGAGCAAGTTACAGGACAGCTAGAGCTACACAGAGAAAATCTGTCTTAAAAAAGAAAACAAAACAAAAAAAGAGTTGCCTTGGTCATGGTGTCTCTTCACAGCACTAAAACCCCAAGACAGCATACAATATCCAACTAAACTAAGCTAGTGCCTACTAAGAAGGTATCACTGAGGCCGGGCAGTGGTGGCGCACGCCTTTAATCCCAGCAGGGATTAGGGCCAGGCAGGGGCAGGCGAATTGTGAGTTTGAGGCCAGCCTGGTCTACAAGAGCTGGTTCTAGATCAGGATCCAAAACTACAGAGAAACCCTGTCTCAAACCAACAACAACAAAAACAAAAACAAAAAAAAGGTATCACTGGGTTGGACAGATGGTTCAGTGGATAAGAGCATTGACTGCTCTTCCAGAGGTCCTGGGTTCAATTCCCAGCACCCACATGATGAGTCACAGCTATATGTACTCCAGTTCCCTGGGATCTGATGCTTTCTTTTGCCTCTAAAGAAACTGCACACATAAATACTTGCAGGCAAAACACACACACACATATATATTAAAAATTGAGGGATGCAAAACTAAAAACACAGTAGAGAAAAGGGGGGAAAACCTGATTGGGCAATTCACATAAGCAAAAGAGGGATGGAGGTGATCCCTTCCTGTTTCAGACCACATGGAATCAGCTTGCTCAAATGAAGAGCTTCTTTGACCCTGAGATGGCCACCCCAGGGTTATACTTGGTTTCCGTGTAACCCTATGGATGCTGTTTAGATTGAAGTCAGAGAAGGAAGTCAGAGGCTCACCAATGCCCAGTGATGGGTCGGAAGGCCAAGCTCCAGCTATGTGCTTGTGTATGTAAACACACACAAGCTACGGGGACTGAGCATTGTGACTCATTGGTAGAGTTCTTTTTTAAAAATTTGTTTTTATTTTGTGCACATTAGGGTTTTTCCTGCATGTATGTCTGTGCGAGGGTGTTGGATCCTGGAGTTACAGATCATTGTGGCTGCCATGTGGGTGCTGGGAATTGAACCTGGGTCCTCTGAAAGAGCAGTCAGTGCTCTTAACCGCTAAGCCATTTCTCCAGCCCCGAGTAGTAGAGTTCTTAACATGAGCAAGACCCTGTGTTCCAAACCCCGTACTAGAAAAAAAAAAAGGGGGGGGGCATGAACAGAAAAACCAAAGGGCTGGAATGCAGCTCGGCCATACATACAGTGGATGCCTGGGCACACACAGACCCTTGAAGAAAGGCAAAACACAAGAAGGATGAACAGGCCCAGGACAAGGGAGGACAGGCCAAGTGAAAGTGATCAAGCAGAAGCAAAAGAGAAGGCTGAAAAATGGGAAGTCCCTAGGGTGTGGGAGAGTCCATGCCCATGGAGAAGAAGTGTAAGAGTTCAAACAGCGGGGAGGAAGAGGGTGTGGAAGAGCCTGCTCCCTGAGCCGTGCCTCCCTCTGCGGAAGAACAGCTAAACACAGACCCGTCAGTCCAAAGGGTGACCCTGGCCTTCTGGAGACCAAAGGAATCCTGCTGCCCCACCTACACTATTGCTAAGGGCAGTGTCCCTGGGGTCAGCTCAGGGAGTGGGGCCCTGGGCCATGAGGAGGAATGACAAATGGTAGTTTACCACCAACACTGGGGACCAATTACAAGCCTTTTATGTCTGACCAGTGGTTTCCTATAAGGCAGCCCTCGTATTACCCAGGTCTACACACCAGCAAAAAGCAGTAGACACTGTGATCTTTCTTTACTTTCAAAACAGGGTCTAGCAGCCCTTGCTGGCCTAGAACTCTGTAGACGAAGCTGACAGCGAACACTAAGAAATCTGCTTGCCTCTGCCTTTCTGGGATTAAGGTCAGGCACCACCACACCCAGTTTCCATTTGTGCAAAGGTTGCAGGCCACACCCAGATTAGATAATTTCTTTCTTTCTTTCTTTCTTTCTTTCTTTCTTTCTTTCTTTCTTTCTCTCTCTCTCTCTCTCTCT
>NW_026068010.1:1218436-1224561 GCF_014885135.2 Alexandromys fortis
ATTAAAAAAAAAAGAAATATAAAAAAAACACTTCTCATCGACGAGACTGGCAAACACGTCATTTTTTCTTTTTAAATTATTTTATATGTTACAAAAAATTCCTTATGTAGGAACATTCTTTTTTAACTTACTTTTTATTTATTTATTTTTTGTGTCTTTCATATCATGCCTCCCAATCCCACCCATCCCCCTAGAATAAAACAAAATAAAATTTAAGAGAAAAAGATGGGGGAAGGGTGAAAGGAGAAAGGGAAAATCTCATCATGGGAGCTGCAGCGTGACACAGCGAGCCACACAGTAAACCCATTTGTCCATACATCTTTACACACAGGCATCGATCACAAAGAATCATTGGTTTGTGCTCCACCATTTACACTTTTCATTTCAAAAATGAAAAGAAAACAAGTCTACCAATGCATTCTGACAGTGAACCTTTGAGGAAGTGGGCACTCACACACTGCTACAGGAATTTACACCAAACAACCTTCTGGAGGGGAATTCAGCAGCACGAGCCAGCAATCCCCACGTGACATCGGTTACAGAGCTAGGGGTAATGTCAAAATATTGGAAACCATTTAAATGCTCAAACGGAGGAGAATGAGTGAACAAACTATATAGTGGACAGGACAAGGCTGTTTATTTAAAAAGGAATAAGGACACGCCCTGGGAACTGACTTGCAGTGATTTCCTGCATCACTCAAAGGGAGAAGCTTATTACAAAATTCTCCTCTTCGTGTGTGACCATGAGTGAGAAAGAGGCAGACGTGAGACACACACGCATTTGCTTGTTTTGTACAAGGAATTGGGGACCAATACCTGACAACTAAAAGAACCGGCTAGCTACAGGAGATAGGCAGGACTCAGTGGTAGAGATCCGGAGGAGAAACTTTTCTGAGTATATATTCCTAAAATAAAAGACATGAATACATGTGTATGCATGTGTGGGCTTACATGCACCACACGAGTGCAGGAGCCTGCAGAGGCAAAAAGGCCTTTCTAAGAGGGCATCGGAGTCCCTGGAACTGAAATTACATATAGTTGTGAGCCACCATTTGGGCGCTGGGAATTGAACCCAGGTCCTCTGCAAAAGCAGAAAGTGTTCTTAACTGCCAACACATCTTTCCCCCTCCTGTGTCTATTTTTTTCAGTGCTGAGGCTGGAACCCTAGGCTTCACATATCCTAGACACCTGCTCTACCACTGGAGCTAAACTCATAGCCCTAAATATACCTCTAATATATATGATTTCCAGGATTCAAAATAAATTTTAAGAGTAAATAAACAGCCAGCAGCCAGAATAGCAATCTCTAATCCAAGACTTGGGAGGACTACCTGTATTTGAGGCCAGCCTCAACTACATAGTTTGAGGCCAGCTTAGGTTATAAAATGAGACCAGTGTCAAAGAGGTACAGGAAAGAACTACGCAACCAGGATATTGTGGGAAGGCATCAAAATGAAATATAAACCAAAGTAACCCAACTGTATTGGAAATAAATCACAAAACCATAACGAAAAGGGTAGAGGAGGAAAGAACTGACATACATTACAGATTGGCTCTGAATGTGCAGGCTCAAATAAACAAACAAGGCTAAAAAGAATTCTGGACAAGGAGCTAGACATGGCTTCCTAGTCCCACAGTCTCGGGCAGATGGGTAATCATTGTGCACAAGAGGCATGGTTACCAGCCACCTCCTGCAGGCTTGAGCCAGCCATCAGTGCCTTGTGCTAAGTGGAGCCACATGGCAGCCAGACTAGCCCTTTAAGACTTGGCTCATGGGGTCAGAGAACACTGCAGGTATGCAGAAAGCTAGGTCCAGACAGACACAAAAAACTCTAAAAAGGTATGGTACGCTTAAAAAGATGCCTAGGTGCTAAAGAAAGAAAAGAAAATGGGTATAGACAGTCATAGAAAGAAAGAAATAATTTAAAAATTATAAAATCTTTAAAGAAAGAGTAAAGTAATATATAAAAACAAGCTACATAGGGATGACAAATATTATAACTCAGAGAGTTTGGACTTTATATGGTGCTTTGTTAATTTTGAATTTTTTGAATGCTAATGAACAGAAAATAACAGCTGCTGAGAGACATTGGATTGTGGAAGGGACTGCTGAATTAAACCAGCTTAGATACTTTAGGGATGTCTTGACTCCAGAATGGAAGTCAGGAAATGTGTTGCATTGGAGAAGGAGTTGTGCTTAAAGTTAATTGAGATCATATTTGTTTGGGGGAAATCTCCTGAAGATCTTGTCTACAGAAATAAGAGAAAAATCCAGGAAAGACTGCAGGACAGGTGATGTATATACTGACCCCTAAACATGGGTACAGCTCTGAGACTGGATGAGACATGATAAATCTTGTTGGCTACAGAGACTTCATGACTTACTGTTACATGCTATCCTTTCATATAACATGGATGGAGATTTATATTACAGTGTGGGTATGCAGTTCAAATGAACTTACAAAGTTGACAGATGGCTTTTACCAGCTCAAACATAGAACAAAAAAATCATCTTTAGCTGACTTGTGCACACCACAATTCCATACTTGTGTAACATATATATGTTACCCTTAAAAGTTTGTGTGCTTTCAGAAAAAAAAGGACCAGACATCAATAAAGACAAGTAGCTCAGGTGATTCAGCCTCTCAGAATGACTCTGTTACAGTTTCCTCAAAACTCTGCATCCAGAACTACTTCAAAGCTGCTAGTTGAGATGGTCTAGCTTCATGCACTACTTCACCCAGAACTTTGGATAAGTCCTGTGCTTTCCATTACACAAAAAGATGGACAGCAAATGCTACAGCTGGTTTTCCCAGGACTTAACCATTATCCCAATTTTCTCAGGGTACCCTAAAGATGCTGTTGACCCCAAACAACAGGAAACTGTCTAGAGAACACAACACCCACATTCCCAAAAGGTGGGGTGGGTGATTTTTGGATGTTCAGTGGGTGTTTGTCATCATTTAGGGGATTGGTTGCAAGTTGTTATTGATCATAGACAGGGAGGAAACTAAGCAAAGGAGATTAGATTCAGAGATCTCATTCTAAAAAGAAAAGGGCAGGATATAGAAATCATAGGATAAAAGGGTAGATTATTGAATCTAGTTGTTGTTGCTGTTTGTTTTGTTTTGTAAGACAGGGTTTATCTGTAAAACAGCCCTAACTCTTCTGGAATTAACTCTGTAGACCAGGCTGGCCTCAAAATTATATTTCTTTTTTTTTTTTTTTTTGGTTTTTTGAGACAGGGTTTCTCTGTGGTTTTGGAGCCTGTCCTGGAACTAGCTCTTGTAGACCAGGCTGGTCTCGAACTCACAGAGATCCGCCTGCCTCTGCCTCCCAAGTGCTGGGATTAAAGGCATGAGCCACCACCGCCCGGCTTCAAAATTATATTTCTGCCTCTTGGGTGCTGGAATAAAAGGTATGAGCCACCACATGTCCAGCACATTTCTACTCTTGTTTAAAGTTCTGTACCCATGCAGTTCTGTTGTAGAATATTATTTTAAGGTGTGTTACTTTTGTTTATGCTCTGAAACATTTGTTTAGTGATGCAAAGATGTGTTTGATTAAATAAATTCCCCTGCAGTCAGGAGGCTGAGCCAGCAACTAGCTGACCAGAAGTTGTAGGAAGGAGCCAGGAGGAGAAGGGTTTTTAAGGAGTTACCAGGAAAGATACAAGGACTTCTTGAGAGATGTAAGGAAGTGAGCTAGGTGAGGTGCTTGCTATTCAGCCTCTCTGGGAAGTAGGACTCTACCTCAACTTTTGAATCTTTAGTTCTTTAGAAGAACAGAGATTTAAATAAGTTCCCTTAGTAGCTTTGAAAGAGTTGGTGCCTGAGGGAACAGAATTTCCTCAGTCTGCAGCTCTTGCAGCCAAACCACTGCTGGAAGCAGCAGAGTTGCAGTTGCTGACTAGGATAGCCATAGCTTGAACGGCAGCATCAATTACAAAGGGTACAAGACAGCTCATTGAAAAATGTAATATAAAGTTCTAGTCCTTAAAGGCTATTATTACAACCTGTTTAGGATAATTAAAAACTGTAGGTTACTAGTTAGTCATCTATATCAATCAAATTTGTGGCACATGTTTTCAAGGTTAAACAAAAATAGTTTCAATAGATAAGTGGTCTTTAAACACCTCAGAAAACTACAAAATATGACATTTAAGATGTTTTAATAGCATAATGCTTTTCATGACAGCGAGACACATCTGCTCCTGGCAGCATCAATTTACTTCAAAAAAAGGATGATGGGCATCAAACAACTTTCTTAAGGACATTGCTTTCAGTGTGACAAACTAGTCATCTGGGCAAGAAACTGCCCTTGCCTTGCCTGCTGACAGTGTCCTGTCCAAATTGAACAAGCAGGACACAAAAGAAGGTGACTGCTGAACTTTGCCAAGACAAAGTATGACGGTCCTTCAAAATTCCTGCTTTGTAGAAATGTCTGTTGAATATTCTAGGCCCATAGGCTGAAAATGGATACCCTTGGGTAACTGTCTAGGCAGCCCGTTGTTTCTGTCATTTCTATAGTTTGGGAAGTCATCTGCTCTGCATTTCCTGTTTACTCAGGTAATATTATGTCCTTCTTGGGTCCCTGATGGGGGTTGAAGGCTAAATAGTTATACCATTTTCTTTGTTAACCAAATTCAAAAAAACATTCACAGAGAGATAAAGTGGTTTTTTTGTTTTGTTTTGGTTTGGTTTGGTTTGGTTTTTCAAGACAGGGTTTCTCTGTGGTTTTGGAGCCTGTCCTGGAACTAGTTCTTATAGACCAGGCTGGCCTCGAACTCACAGAGATCTGCCTGCCTCTGCCTCCCGAGTGCTGAGATTAAAGGCGTGCATCACCATCGCCTGGCTCAGAGAGATAAAGTTTATAAGATTGAGAGATAAAAAGCTTAAGTTGTTTATCTAATAAAATGTTTTAATATCTAAAAAGATATTTTTAGGATGGTAATACAAGTTATGATAGAAAGTAGTTTTGGAATAAACTTTAGATTTATTAAAATGGGATGGACAATAAAGTATTTTCTCTGAATATACCAGACACAAATTGACTTAGACAATATAAATATAATTCTTACCTGATAACTGTTTTTATTGTATATAGTTTTACTATGTCAGACTTAAAACATTTCCTTTTTATTTAGACAAAAATGGGGGAATGTTGTAGGATATTTGTACACTATATAAAAATGTTTTGCTGTGATTGGTGCAATAAAAAGCTGAATGGCCAATAGTTAGGCAGGAGAATATAGGTGGGACTTCTAGGCAGAGAGGGAACTCTGGGAAGAAGAAAGGCAGAGTGACCAGCCAGACATGGAGGAAGAAGGAAGGGCAGTATGGAGATGAGGTAATGAGCCTCATGGAAGAATGTAGATTAAAAAATATGAGTTAATTTCAGTTATAAGAACTAGTTAGGAACAAGCCTAAGCTAAAGGCTGAACTTTTAAATATTTATTTATTTATTATGTACACAATATTCTGTCTGTGTGTATGCCTACAGGCCAGAAGAAGGCACCAGAGTTCATTACAGATGGTTGTGAGCCACCACGTGGTTGCTGGGAATTGAACTCAGGACCTCTGGAATAGCAGGCAATGCTCTTAAGTGCTGAGCCATCTCTCCAGCCCCAAGGCTGAACTTTTATAATTAATGATAAGTCTCCTTATCATTATTTGTGGACTGGTGGTCCCAATGAGAAAGACCACAGCTACTGCAATAAATAACTTTGGACAATAAATGTTGGATACTACACAGCAAAAGACAAAACCACTGTGTGCAGCTCTTATACACTGTTCCGCTAGTGCTCACTGGGTACTGGTCAGCACTTTTGAGCCTTGGTTATAAACTAGAATGGAATAAATGAACAAGCATATTTCAGGTATGAGCCGGGTCTCTTATTTTTTTTAAATAAAATTCTCTTTGATGTCATGATGATACCAGATTGCTATAACATTTCTTAACACTTATTCTCCATGTTTCTATCTCATTATAAACCTCTCTAGAAGCTCAAAAACTAATACCATTTTATTAATTATGATTACAGAGATATTTGGGGGGGGTTGTGAGACAGGGTTTCTCTTTGTTTTTTTTTTCTTTTTCTCTCTCTCTTTTTTTATTGAGCTCTA
>NW_026068010.1:1226321-1236340 GCF_014885135.2 Alexandromys fortis
AAAAAAAAAAGAAAGTACGTAAGCGTTGATGAGATAGCTCAGTGGTAAAGGCACTGAGTTAAACCCAGGGATCCACATGATGGGAGGTGAGGACTTTCATCATCTGATGCCCACCCACATCTTTTGTATCCACATTGAAACACTACTATGCTGTGATCTGCAAACTTTGGAACTGACCTGACAGGAAATGAAGACAGCCACATAGGCAAATATGCAGAAAAGTTGGGATTGGGTGGGATGTGTACACTGATGGAGACTCACCAGCTGCCTGGAAACTCAGTGTGTTTATTATATACAGTTCAACAAGGAGGCAGGGGAGCTGGCTGAGGTCAGGCTCTGTGTAGGGGAGTAGTCTCAGGCTGCAGTCATCAGCAGGAAGAAGCTGTGGCTGATACATTTTGCAGATACTGCCAACAACCTTGCCATTCCTGAATCTGACCATTCCCATGAGTCTGGGGCACTGGGGTCAATGACATGGCAGTACTCAGGACAATAGTACACATTTACTCAGGACATCATCTGTTTTCCCCACTATTATATGTTTAAATGCCTTAATTATTAATACACCCGTTTGTTACAATGCCAATACCTATTTAAAAATTAAAACCAATAATGCTTCTGCCAGCAGGAAGTGGTAGGACACACCTTTAATCCCAGCAGTTAGGAGGCAGGCAGATCTCTGTGAGTTTGAGGCCAGCCTGGTCCCAGAGTGAGACCAGGACAACCAAGGCTGTTACATGGAGAAACCCTGCCTCAAACAAACAAACAAACAAACAAACAAAAAAAAAACCAAAAAACCCCAAAACTTAAGATTATTCCTAGTCTCTGACAGGTGAAAGAGTGCAAGCCATAACATATATTTTTCTATCTCCATGGAAGAAAACCAAGATAGTGAGTTTTATTTATTTACTTGTTGGGTGACAGTGAATTTTAAGCTGAAATGGGCATAGAGTTAGCTGACATAGTCTTAGCTGGCGTACAGAAGATTTTCAGTTCTGTCATGTAAGCTTCCTTCATCTGAGTGCATTCATAACCATCGATTCTGACAAGTAGGCAGGTGGGAATAGCCAGGTTGGATGACTAGTATCAAAGAGAGGGGGCTGGGGAGTTGGATCAGTGATTAATTAGGGGCACTGGCTGCTCTTCCAGAGGTTCAGGTTCAGTTCCCAGCACCCCCATGGCAGCTCGTAGCCTTCTGGAATCCAAGTTACAGGGAACTGAATACCTACCCACTTCTTGTCTCTGTGGGCACTATGCATGCATATGGTGCACAGACATACATGCAGGCAAAAACACCCATACACACAAAACAAATAATAACAAACAATAACTTTTAAAGAGAGGAATGGGTTGGAGAGATGGCTCAGTGCTTAAGAGCGCTGGCTGCTCTTGCAGAGGACCTAGGTTGGGTTCCCAGCACGCACATGGTGGCTCACAACCATCTGTAACTCCAGTTCCAGGTGACCTGATGCCCTCTTCTGGTCTTGGTGGGCACCAGAATGCACATGGTGCACATACATACATTCAGGCAAAACACTCATACATATCAAATAAAAACAAATAAATCTTTAGAAAAGAAAAATGAAAATGTAGGCAGTGTAATGGCTCAGTGGGCAAAGGCACCTGCTACAAAGCAAGAGAACCAACTTGCTCTGGTTGTCTCTGATCATCACACCAGCATGAGCACACACACACACACACACACACACACACACACACGTGTAAGGGGAGGAGGATGGAAAGAGAGAAATGCTCATCACTTCTTCATACTAGGTATACATACCCTTCTAAAGCCACACCCACAAGAGAACATAGATCTTCCCATGTGCACGTGTGTATACAAAAACGCTAACCCTAGATGCTGGGAGTTCAACCACAGCCTCTCACACCCTAGAATATGGTTCTTGATGTAATTGGTGACAAGGAAGCTGGTGATATAGGTGCTGTTGCACCCGATAAGAGGTCTGGTGCCCGCTTAATCATGACAGGTTTCAATAACCTACAAAGTACAGTCCCTAGAGCAAAATAGAGGAAACTATGTTCATATTACTTTACCATGATATATGACGATGACTTCCCAGCTGATGAGCCATTGTTCTTATGACTGATTAAAACACACTTGATCACAGGCTGCTCTTGGTTTGTAATGGTCTCAAGAATCATTACTGACAAAACAACTGTAAAGCAAAACAAAAATAATGACATTAGTACACACACACACACACACACACACACACACACACACCTCAGAAAGAAAATAAGTATTTTTCTTATCACAGAACAAAGACACGAAATACAATTAGGGAAAAGTGGCCAACAGAAAAGAATATGGGAAGTGAATTTTCATGGAAGCCAGTCTACTCTAAATGAGGAAGGGAGCCATTGAGAGTAGCATCCCAAGGAGCCATCTGAAGTGATGGGAATGATCCCCATCTGCACTGTCCAGCATGGTGGTCATCGGCCACATGTAGCTATTAAGCTTTGGAAATGATGCTGGTAATATTGGAAAAACTCATGCCATTGACTCTGGGGTCCTGTAGTAAAGAGCACTTTGTCTGTCTCTGTTTTCTCTGTCTGTCTGTTCCTCTGTCTCTCTGTCTCTCTTATGTTGGAGATCATATCAAAGACCTCAGAAAATGCATATGAAGTGAATACTCTAGCAATAAGGACTTTACAGCGAAGTATACCCCAACCCCAATCTCTCAAGCTTAGGAATTTTTAGAAACGTATTGAATTGTTCATTTATTTACTTTTAATTCCATGCATACAAAGCGATGTTTTTCATGATGGTATTTTTTTGTGTGTTGAGTTTTACTTAACCTTTTTGATTAAATCAAATCAAATATATCTGGCAGTGGACTTAGTGGTATTGTGGCAAAAGCATGCTCTCTGCAGCAACCACTAGAACAAACTTACTAAGCCCGTGACTCACACACTGCCCTAAGCAATGAGTAGACTCCAGGTCACATTTAACGCATATGTTTCTGTCACTCAGTATCTTCTACTGCCATTGAATGATGGGTTTGATAGAGATAGGAGGTGAATCTATGTGTCCAGCCATCTCTGTCCCCTGTGATCTCAGAGTCTCAGGGATGTTATCCTTCTTTCTTGTCACACTCTCTAATGCTTTTTACTCTCCAGTCTTCTTTGAAATGTGACTTTGCCAGGTGTGGTGATGAATGTCTTTAATCCCAGCACTCGAAAGGCAGAGACAAGTGGATCTCTGAGTTTGAGGCCAGTCTGGTCTATAGAGCTCACTCTAGGCCAACCAAGGCTACATAGTGAGACCCGGTCTTAAAAAAAAAACAATCAAACAAGAACAACCATGACATTATAGTCTAGTTTACTTAGGTTGTACACATTAAACCATCTAACTTTGGAAATGTGTGTGTGTGTGTGTGTGTGTGTGTGTAACATATATATATAACACTACACAACTACCCTGACATACACACTCATATTGTTAGCAAATTTTTCATTTATCCTCCAAAGTTTCCTGATTGAGAGAGGTGCTCTCCTCTGGTACTCCTGTACTGTGATAGACATGGGATTCCAGCTGTGTCACATTCTCAACAACATCTGCTACAATGAGACCTTCAGCTTTTCTAGTATTGTACATTTTATCATTTTTATGTGTATGCTGGCACATCCCTATGTGTGTGCCACAAGTCAGGCAGCTGAACTTCTGTGGCAAGAACTTTACCCGCTGGATCATCTTCTGCCTACAAGACTTTCCTCTTCATAGGGCAGTAGGTGTGTCCTCTCACTGTGGCTTTTCTTCTACCTTTTTCATTATTGAGACAGAGCTTGCTCAGTACCCCTTGCTAGCCTTAGAATTCTGCCTTAGGCTCTCGGGAGCTAGAGTGACAGATGCGAGCCATACATGGACACACTATGGTTTCAATTGCCCTGTTGAATTATAACATCTGGTTTGCAGCCACTTTAAAAAATATTCTCTAATTTCTTTCACTTCAGATATTTTGACCAAGTCAAGATTTTTAAGATTTTTATTTAATTTTAAAAAGCTGAATGTAAATGTAATACATGATGCTTTTCACATCTGAACATTCTGCAGTCACACTGCAGTTTGGGGTTTTGATCTTGGCTTCCCTGGTGGTCTCACTGAGGTTCATCGGTTTAACTGATCTTTTATGAATCTTGGTCACATTGACTTTTCACCATGGTTTCGCTTCTCTTGTTCACTGATTTTAATTCTGGTGATGATTATTTTCTTTATTTTGCTCAAATAGAGCTTGTGGTAGGTAGTTTGAATGCAATTGGCCCCATAAGATCATAGAGAGCAGCACTATTAGGAGATATGGCTTTGTAGGATGGAATAGGAGACTTAGTTGGAGGAAGTGTGTCACTGTAGGGGTAGGCTTTGGAGTCTCCTATGCTCAAGCTAACCCCAATGTGACAGTGCACTTCCTGTTGGCTGTGGATCAAGATGTAGAACTCTCAGCTCCTTCTCCAGCACCATGATTGTCTGCACACCACCATGTCCCAACATGATGATAATGGACTGAACCTCTGAAACTGTTAGCCATCCCAATTAAATGTTTACCTTTATAAGAGTTGTCGTGGTCATGGTATCTCTTCACAGCAATAGAAACCTTAACTAAAAGAGAGCTCAATATGTTATTTTCTTTCTAGGTTCTTCCTTTTCTATTTATTTGTTGTTGTTTGACAGGGTGTTCTCTTTATGCAGCCCTGCTGTCCTGGAACTCACTATGTAGTCCAGGTTGGCCATGAAGTCAAAATTCACCTTTGCCTCCTGGGTGCTGGGATTAAAGGCCTGCACCACTATGCTTTTGGCATTCTTTTGTTTCTTATGGTTGATTGTGATGCCACTGATTTGAAATCTGTATTCTTTTATAGTGACTCAGGTCTATAATCCCAACACTGGAGAAGCTGAGCAGTAAGACAATTTTCCTGAGAAATTTTTAGACTAGTCTAGGCCTTTTCATCTAGACCATGGTGAAAAGTCAATGTGACCAAGATTCATAAAAGATCAGTTAAACCGATGAATCTCAGTGAGACCACCAGGGAAGCCAAGATCAAAAAGAACAAACAATCATGACACCATAGCAAAAGCTCTAATTAATAAATAAGAAAATGTTTAATAATAATCTAATGTTAAAAAAAACTAATGTTTGCCGGGCTGTGGTGGCGCACGCCTTTAATCCCAGCACTCGGGAGGCAGAGACAGGTGGATCTCTGTGAGTTCTAGGCCAGACTGGTCTACAAGAGCTAGTGCCAGGACAGGCTCCAAAGCTACAGAGAAACCCTGCCTTGAAAAACTAAAAAAAAAAAAAAAAACCTAATGTTCTAAATTTGGTTTTGGGGGCATGACTCAGTAATAGAGGGTTTCCCTCAAACATATGAGACACTTGGTTCAATCCCTAATATCAGAAAAACCAAGCACACACAACTTGGGCTAGAATGATGGCTCAGCGGTAATTCCTGCTCAAGAACAACTTTAGAGGGACCCCACATATGACCTTATTCTTCTCATTTCCATTGTCATTCAACTCAAAATACATTTGATTTTCTGGTTTCTTCTGGACCCATGGACTCCTCAAAATTGCTGTGATTTCTCAGTATTTGGTGACTTTTCAAATACTTTTTTTTTCAGCTAGCAATTGCCAGTTCAATACCATTTCAGTCAAAAGATCTATCTTGTATTTTCTGGAATCTTTAAAAGTTTGTTGAAATGTGTCTCATAGCTCAGAGCATACTCTGTCTTTGTAAGCACATTCACTGCGCATACTTGGAGGGAAACGGGCGTGGAGAGCATCCAACTGATGTCATCATGTCAGCTTGGTCAAGAGTCAGCCTTGGCTTCTCTCTCCCTTATTGTTCTCTGTTTGCTCACAGTACTACCTACTAAAGGAGTGCTGAACTCTGTGAGGATGCAGGTGGCTTTGTCCACAGTTCCTTGCAGCTCAACCAGAGTTCCCTACATGCACTTCCCAGCTCCATTACTAGACACTAGACCTAGGAATGCTCTTTTGACTAAACAAGTCTCACAGCATCGCAAATGACTCTGCCCTGAAAGACATATTGATGCTGTTAAAGTCACACTGTTGTTTAGCTTAGTGTTAACATGAAACTTTCCCTTCATTGGATTAATTAGTCAACTAATTAATTTTGAGACAGGGTGTCACTGTGTAGGCCTGGCTATCCTGGAACTCACTATGAAGACCAGGCTGGCTTTGAACTCACAGGGATCCTCCTGCCTCTGCCTCCCCAGTGTTGATATTAAAGGCATGCAGCATCAAACCTGGCCATTCATTCTTTTCATTTTAGCCTAGACTGGCTAGCAAGCCACTGGGATCTCCCTGTCTCCTCACCAGCAGCACAGGGGTTCTAAGGCCCTTTACATAGGTACAAAAGATTCCAACTCTCAGAATGAAGCTATTTTCAGCTCACTCCTTGTTGAGTGACAAAACTTTTTCTGGAGGGACACACACATCTACTCAGCCCAGCTAGAGATCCCATGATGGATCAACATAGGAATGCCATCAAAGTCCAGCTTGCTGAACCAATGACTTTTATGGGGGTTACTTACATGAATATGGGTGAAGGGTTTCCTGCAGGAGCAGAAATGACACAAAGCCCACCCCAGCATAGAGGACATCTCACAAAAGTTAGGAACCTGGAGCACACTGCATAGCCTGCAAGCAGCTCAACATATTGGAGTATTCTTTCCAAGTGACTCAGTTGGGCTAAACCCCTTCCAAGCAGCTCTGCTAGTATTTGTTTCTTAGAGGCAGCGAGTTGATCATGATTATCTCACGAGTCTTCTTTGTGTATTTTATTGCTACTCTGGTAGGGGCCTAGTGAATCAGGTTAGTTTCAGGGACTTCCTGAAGCTATTTTGAGTTATTTACCACCCTGCTTAAAGAGCTTACCTGCAGAATGGAATGTTTCAATTTCAGAGGAAACAGTTGCACAACACTACACCAACAAATAATCTGTATCCATATTATACAAAGAGCACCTAAAACCCAATAATAGGAAAATAAACAATTCAATAACAAAGTATGGTAATGATTGAACCAGTGGAAATTGTTTGACATGATCAGTCACTAGGGAAACATAAATCAAACCACAACATGTTGCTACATCGGTATTAGAATGGGGGTGGGGTACAAAACACCAGACTAGGAGAGACTGGGAAGGGGATCAGGAACCAAAACAGAAAACAGACTGCAGCACATGCTGATGATGGTGTTGAGCAACTGCAGTTCCCATAGCATAATCGCTGGTAAACATAACTTGGTTAAAACAACAGTAGAGGGCTGGAGAGATGGCTCAGAGGTTAAGAGCACTGCTGCTCTTCCAGAGGTCCTGAGCTCAATTCCCAGCAACCACAAGGTGGCTCACAACCATCTATAATGACAGAACACTGTAAACATAATAATAGTAATGATAATAATAATAATAAAAGACAACAGTTGAATCAGGTAGTGGTGGTGCACACCTTTAATCCCAGCACCCGGGAGGCAGAGACAGACAGGTTTTGGTGAGTTTGAGGCCAGCTTAATCCACAAAGTGAGTTCCAGGACAGCCAGAACTACACAGAGTAACCCTGTCTCAAATCCCACCACCCAAAAGGACAACAGCTGAACATTTACATAGCAAAAGATCTACCCATACAACACCATGTATTTACTCAGTAGATATTAACACTATACTCATGCGAACCACCTGTACTTGAATGCTTATGAAACTATTCATAATAAAAAAAGGAGAAAATTAATGACCAGAAAAATCAGCTCAATGGATAAATTATGACATATCCACACATTAGAATACTACTCAGCGACTGAAAGGAAAAAATACTGGTATATAACAGCATAAGGAAACCTCAAAAAACTTATGATAAGCCAGACATTGATGGTAATGCATACCTTCAATCCTAACACTCAGGAGGCAAAGGCAGGAGGACCCCATGAGTTCTAGGCCAACCAGGTCTAAACAAAACAACAAAGAGCCAAAAACATTATTTTATGTGAGTAAACAAACTCAAAAGACCACATATACAATTCTATACATGATCTTCTGAAAAGGGAGAAATGATGGGGACAGAAAAGAGTATGGAAAATGGAGGTTCATGATCACGAGGGAACTGGGGGTTGGATATGGAAATGCCATGCATGTGGATAATGACAACAGGTGTGTGGCTGTTTCTATAAACTCTGGGGAAACAGACTTTTGTTGCTGTTGTTGTTGCTTTTCTAGACAGGGTTTCTCTGTGTAATAGCTCTAGCTATCCTGGAACTCACTTTGTAGACTGAACTAGCCTCGAACTCATAGAGATCTGCCTGCCTCTACCTCTAGAGTCCTGGCATTAAAGGCTCCACACTCAATGGGAAACATACATTTTCAATGGTGAAATTACTATAGACACATGACTTATCAATCTGCCTTTAAAAAGCTGATGCATAATTTGACATCATCAATGGGAAGAGTTCTTTTCCAATGGGAATGTTCAATTCCAAAGCCTCAGTGGAAATTCCCAGATTGTGGTCGCAAATCCACATGGGGCCCTAAGAAAGCTTTGGAATAAAAAAAAAAGGTGGAAGGCTCACAAAATTATATGTTTTGAAAGAAAAATAATTGTGGAATATTTAACTCTGTAAAGACGTGTTACATTTGTTTATGCTCTGGAATAGTACTTTAACTATGTAAAGGTGTGAGGCAGGCTGAGCCAGTGAACTCCATAGGAGCAAGACTGAGCCAGCATCCTAGGCCAGAGCAGGTCTGAGGCAGCAAACTCCAAAAGAGCAGGATTGAGCCAACGACCTGGACCTGAGTGGGCCTGGGAGAGTGAACTCCATGAGAGCAGGAGTGGATCCAGACCAGGGTCATTTGCAGAGGCAGGACTGGACCAGTGACCAAGGACAGAGCAGGCCTGAGGCTGAAAGCTCCACAGGAGCAGAGCAAAGCCCAGGAGGACTGAGCAACCTCCAGGAACATGGAGTGACCAATGGGGTAGCTAGAATCGTGGCAATGACTGTACCACGAGGAACAACCGCCTGAGCCTTGGATTTACTGGCACCCAGAAGATACATCACCAGAATCACAGAGCCCCAACCACATCAACTAGAGGAAAAGATGAGTAGACAAGGTAAAAACACACACAACACAAAGAGCAACCTGACACCAGTAAAATCTAGAGATCCTACAACAGCAAGACTTGAACAACTAAATATAGGTGAAGCAGAAGAAAATGACCTAAAAAATAACTTCAGGAGAATGTTTGAGGCCATTAAAGAGGAAATGAGAAATTCACTCAATAGAATGGAGGAAAAGACAAACAAAAATTTGGAAGACATCAGCAAATCCCTTTTTAAAAACCAAGAAAAAGCAATCAAACATATGAAGGAAACTATTCAAGACTTGAAAACGGAAATAGAGACAATAAAGAAAACACAAGCAGAGGGAATTATAGAAACAGAAATCATGAGAAAATGATCAGGAACCAAAAATGCAAACATTAACAGCAGAATACAAAAGATGGAAGAGAATCTTATGCGCTGAAAATAAAATAGAGGAAATCAGTCAAAGAAAACATTAAATCTGACAAAAGCTTAACTCAAAATATCCAGGAAATATGGGACACCATGAAAAGACCAAACCTAAGAATAATAGGTATAGAAGAAGGAGAAGTTCAACTCAAAAGCACAGAAAATATATTTAACAAAATCATAGAAGAAAACTTTCCCTACCTAAAGAAAGATATGCCTATGAAGATACAAGAAGCTTACAGAACACCAAATAGACTGGATCAAAAAAAAAAAGTTCCTTCAGCCGGGCGGTGGTGGCGCATGCCTTTAATCCCAGCACTCGAGAGGCAGAGGCAGGCAGATCTCTGGGAGTTCAAGGCCAGCCTGGTCTACAAGAGCTCGTTCCAGGACAGGCACCAAAGCCACAGAGAAACCCTGTCTCGAAAAAAAAAAGTCCCTTCACCACATTATATTCAAAACACTAAACATACATCATAAAGAAAC
>NW_026068010.1:1237693-1249731 GCF_014885135.2 Alexandromys fortis
CTAAGTGACACTTAAGGAAATGTTCAACATCCTTAGTCATCAGAGAAATGCAAATCAAAACAACTCTGAGATTCCCTCTTACACCTGTAAGAATGGCCGAGTTCACAAACACAGATGACAACTTATGCTGGAGAGGTTGTGGGGTAAAGGGAACACTCCTGCATTGCTGATGGGAATGCAAGCTGGTACAACTCCTTTGGATGTCACTGTGGCAATTTCTCAGAAAATTAGGAAACAACCTTCCTCAAGACCCAGTAATACCACTTTTGGGTATATATCCAAAGGATGTTCAATCATGCCACAAGAACATGTACTCAACTATGTTCATAGCAGCATTGTTTGTCATAGCCAGAACCTGGAAACAGCCTAGATGCCCCTCGACCATAGAATGGATAAGGAAAATGTGGTACATTTACACAACGCAGTACTACACAGCAGAAAAAAATAGCGACATCCTGAATTTTGCAGGCAAATGGATAGAGGTAGAAAACATCATTTTGAGTGAGGTAACCCAGACACAGAAAGACAATTATCACATGTACTCACTCATATGTGGTTTTTAAACATAAAGCAAAGAAAACCAGCCTACAAACCATAATCTCAGAGAACTTAGACAACAATGAGGACACTAAGAAAGACATACATAGATCTAATTGACATGGGAAGTAGAAAAAGACAAGATCTCCTGAGTAAATTGGGAGCATGGGTACCATGGGAGAGGGTTGAAGGGGAGGAGAAAGGCAGGGAGGGGAGCAGAAAAAAATGTAGAGCTCAATAAAAATTAATAAAATTAAAAACTATATAAATGTGTGTTACGTTTGATTCTTCTGCATTTGTTTAATGATGTAAGGATGTATTACATTTGTTTATGCTGCATTTGTTTAATTATGAAAAGATGTGTTGCTGTTTCACCCTGGCTGCCTAAAACATTTGATTGGTCTAATAAAAAGCTGAATGACCAATAGCTAGGCAGAGAAAGAATAGGCAGGGCTGGTAGGCAGAGATAATAAGTAAGGGAAAAAAAAATCTAAGAATGAGAGTAGAAGAGAAGAAAGGAGAGAATGAAGAGGAAAGGGAGATGCCCAGGGCCAGCTAGTCAGCAGCCACCAGCCAGCTAGATGGAAGAAAACATACAGAAAAAAAGGTAAAAAGATCTGAGGCAAAATGTAGACGAAGAAAAACAAGTTAGGTAATAAGAGCTAACAAGGAAAAAAAAAGCTAAGCTAATGCCAAGCCCTCAAAACCAATAGTAAGTGTCAGTGTGGTGATTTGGGAGCTAGTCCAAAAGAAAAAGCATGCTACAAAAAATGGCATTGGGATGGGTACTCTAAAGGGATGACATCAATCTAAAACCAAAGTTTAGGCTAACGCAAGGACTGTCTAGGCAACTCTCTCTGGAGAAGCTTATACTTCCTCTTGTGTTCACACCCACCACCTTCCTCCCACTTGACTCATGCTTAAGTCTATATGAAAATCTTTTCTTAAAAAAAAACCACAACTTTGCTTCAGTAAAAACAAAATTAGGTAAACCCAGTGTGGTAGTGCATTCATGTAAGCCCTCCTGAGCTTACAGAATTCAGGAGGCTGGGGCAGGACCAGGCAAGGCTGGTCTGCAGGAATTCAAAGTCAGTAAGAGCTACACAGCGACATTGCGTCTCAACAGACAAAGACAAAACACAAAGTCAATCAAATCTGCTCCCCAATTGTGTGACACAGACAGGAGACTGCCGAGACATCATTTCCTTTTTTGCTTGTTTGTTTTTGTTGTTGTTGTTTTTGAGACATGGCTTCTCTGTGTAGCTTTGGAGCCTGTCCTGGAACTCCCTCTGTAGACCAGGCTGGCTTCAAACTCACAGAGATCCACCCGCCTCTGCCTCCCAAGTGCTGGGACTAAAGGCGTGCACCACCACGACTCAGCCATTTCCTTTTCTTTTTTTTTTTTTTTAACAATACTAAGAAAAGTTTCAAAGTTGCTGTATGCATGAGTGTTTGCGTGAATACACCACATGGATGCCTGACACCTTCAGAGGCCAAAAGAGGGAATCAGATTCCTAGTACTGGAGTCAAAGATGGTTGTGAGCTGCCCTGAGGGTGTGGGAGTCGGAACTGGGGTCCCTGTAAGAGCAGCAGTGCTCCTAACAGTTGAGCCATCTCTCTAGTGCCAAGGCCTCATTCCCAAGTGAAGTCTTGTGAGACAAAGAGAACAGGCTAAGAATTAGAGACCTGAGTTCAAGTTCCCCTCTGGAAGCTTACTTTTGATAACACTGAATTTGAACAAATTATTTACCCTCTTTGAGCCTCGTTTTCATCAGCTGACAAATAAGGACAACAGATTAAGCTCTTTTTTTTTTCTGTTTGTACTCTGTGCTCCTTCCCTGTACACTCACAATTTTAACTACCATCGCTTTACCGATGGGCTCCAAATGTTTACACAGAGAGATGGGTCTCACATCTTTGAATATATAGCTATGTGTCTGGGTGGCCCACCAGGAATATCAAGAGAAACCGAAGTCACCTTTCCCTCTGTTCCTCCTGCTGCCTCTGTTCTCTCTGTCCTCTTCAGTGAGTTTCAATGCCCACACAGTCGCCAAAGCTAGACATCTAGAGAGCAGAGCATTTTTGCTGTGAACTCTTGGTCTCGAAGGACCCTCCTGCCTCAGCATCCGACATCCATCCGCCTAGCTCCAGGAATACCTTTGAATCCTCTCCCACCCTCATTTCCAATCCAAGCAGTAGCCACACCCTAACCTTTTCCCTCCTTGAGTATCCTCAAGTCTTCCCTCAGTAAAGCCTCTGTGTTATCGATGTCATGATTAAAGTCTTAACTGTTTCTGACCACTGCAAAGGGCTTCCTTGCTGGCCGCTGTGTACCAGCTGAGCTGACCCACTCCATCCTCCACATAAACACCACACATCCTCTGCTCAAAGCCCTCCCCACCTCACAGCACTGGTTCTTCCCTTCTTTTGGACTCACTCCCTTTGAAAAAAATCAATGAAAATAAAAAACACTTTCTCTTAAAACAAATCAATAAAATAACATGCTTAGATGACAAAGAGAAAGGGGGAAGGGGAGGGAGAAGAGGAAAAGGAAGTCAGAGAGCAAAAAATAATGCAATGGCTCTCCTAAATCAGTCAGAGGTCGGCAAGATGGCTCTGTGGGCGCTTCCCACCAAGTATGAGAACCCGAGTTTTGATCCATGGGACCTACAAAGTAGAATGAGACAACCAACTCCCTCAAGTTGTCCTCTGACCTCCATCCCTGTGCCTTGGTGCTTCTGCACACAACTGAATACATGTGCATACATGCACACACACACACTAAATAAGTATAAAAAACCAACTTCCTGAGTTATAACTTTATAAAGGGTAGCCACTGTAATCTTAGAGACCTTCCTTATATACTGTGTCCCAGTGACCGAGACCTGAATTACAGTTTTGCTCAGCTTTGTGACTTCTGAACCTCGTTCCTTGCTAGCCTACTGCTGAACATGTCCTTACCCTCTGCTTCCCTTGTTACTGATCACAGCCCAGCCACAGCTGGGATGCTCTCCTCTTGGATGCTTGGCCTCGCTTTCTGTCTGGGTTAGAGGCCACACTTCTGAAGATGCTTCTAACACTGCATCATCAGCTGCAGCTCCATGTCTGACTCTTGCTGTGGGCACCATGGCATTAGCCTGGGAATCCTTTGAGGGCAGTGCTGTGTGGCATTTTGGAAGCTGCTGTGCAGGCATCTGGGAAGGTGCTGGGGACAGAGCTAGGTTGTCATGAATGCTGGGCTGTAAGACTGAGGCACAGCCCTGTGCAGCATTTAACACAGTAGAACCTTGCTCAAAAGCACTTAGAAGAAGTGAGGGAGGAGACAGAGAGAGAGAGAGAGAGAGAGAGAGAGAGAGAGAGAGAGAGAGAGAGAGGAGGGCAGAGAAGCCTTACACACTAGGATTGACTCCGAACCCTAATGATATTTTCAGATTCAGTGTCTCCCTTCCTGCAAAGCGCCCGCCTAAAGCAGACCCTATGGGATTCATCTGATGACCAGAAAGAGGAACTTCAATTGCAGAGGCGTCCCCACCAGCATGTTTCCTATTTGCATTGTGGGTCCTGAGATGTCTATCTGCATTTCCTCCAAGAATAGAAAAGCATTAGGAAACCTGACTCTGATCACAGAGGATTTTGAAGAGAAGACTGAATTTGGTGAGGATCTTATAATTAAAACACAGTATTGGAGAGAAAGATTCTGCTCCGGTGGAGACTGCAAATAATCTATGGGGAATTCTTGGCTCCCAATCAACATAATATTGACAGTAGTGAAACAAACATTTTTTTTAACTGTTTAACAAACCCCCCAAAATACCAACAGTTCCTCTTTTAGGGTCTTATGCAATTCCTCTAGCCACAAAAGAACATTGTGTGTGGACTTTGTATTATTTTTATGTTTCCTTCGCATGTGTCGGTATCCAAAGAACAGAGTGGTATGAGTCAAGTTAACGACCATCCGTGACTTCAACAACAGCTTTCATTATTTCGTGGCCACTGAGGAGACAGCCACTAGAAAAACCAACCAAACCACGTAGGCGCAGGGCTCACACCCTGTCCCTTAAAGGAAGAACAACTTTTGACCTTGTAACTATGGCTAAAGCCTCCTTAGAAGCAGGTGAGGGAAAGACTGAAGATCAACAGAATCAGGAGGCCATGGTGACCCCAGCACTTGGAAGGCTGAGGTAGGAGAGAGCCTCAAGACCCAGGACAACCTTGTCTGTGAGGTTCTTTGTCTCAGAAGAATACACCCAAGTACCAAGTACCACGGCCACCAAAAATAATTCAGACTCTGAACACTGTTCTCGGGTAAACCCCTCCGCTGGAGGGTTATCAGTTTATCCGCGAGTGAAGGGATGGGACAGTGCAGCAGGATCAAGCTATGGAGTCTGCTAAGCGAAATTTGCATTCCTATTATCTGCAAGACCCCTGTGGGACTCCTGTGGAAGGTGTGGCAGCAAACTGACTGTAATCCCAGGACTACGGAGGCAGAGGCAGGCGACTCAGGCCAGCTTGGAGACCACCTGAAAAACCCTCTTCCAAAGCCCAGAAGAGGAGAGGGGAAATAATAAAATGCAATATTTAACTTTGAATGCTAAATTAAGTTTTAAGAAAAGTTTGCAGCGCTCCTCAAAGTATTTGGGGATTTTTTGTTTTGTTTGTTTCTGTCGAATCAAAACTTCACCCAGAGCCAGGTATGGTGGCACATACCTTTATTTCCAGCACTCGAAGACAGAGGCAGGTAGATGGATAGCTGTGCATTTGAGGCCTACTTGGTCTACATAGTAAGTTCCAGTTCACTCAGGACCCTGTCTCAAAACAAAACAATATATGCTAGGTGTAATGATTCAGTCAAACAACATGACCGACACTTCCGGGTTCCAGGGCCACACATGTGCGGACAAGCCCTCAGGCAGAAGTATCTAATGGCCCTGGGAATCTTAAAGGACCCCGCGTGACCCACGTGCAGCATGGTTGCATCATCTGTGTATGAAGCAGCTGCATGAGCCCTTGTGTGCATGCGTGAGCTCCATCATCTGCATATGAGGTAACCACGCCATCCCCCTGTGCGCATGCGCTAGGCAGCCCTTAAAGGCTGAATGTGGCCTGGCGGTGGTGGCACACGCCTTTAATCCCAGTAATCGAAAGACAGAGACAGGAGGATTTCTGTGAGTTCGAGGCCAGCCTGGTCTACAAGAGCTAGTTCCGGGACAGGCACCAAAGCTACAGAGAAAACTTGTCTCAAAAAACAAAAAACAAAACAAAACAAAAAAGCTGGAAGTGCCATCTTTACATCTTCAACACTCTATCTATCTATCTATCTATCTATCTATCTATCTATCTATCTGCACACCGACCTTCCCCAGGCCTGTACATATGGACACACACACCCCCAATAATAATAAACTCCTACGCGGGTTTGTTGAGTGTTCCGTGTTTCCTTCTCGCTTGCACCAGGTAATTTTACTAGATAATACTTAGGAGGTATTTTGAGTCAACAATCTATAGATGGCAATTTATCTTCCTTCCTTCCTTCCTCCCTCCCTCCCTCCTTCCCTCCCTCCCTCCTTCCCTCCTTCCTTCTTTCCTTCCTTCCTTCTCCTTCATTTTCTTTGTCTTTTAACAAGAATATCTATCATCAAATGCTTATTTCACTGTCGGGGCTCCTGCCACAGATTTCTGTGGGGCTCCTGTCACAGATTTCTGAGTATCATTAAGGAGTGAAGACAGGAAAAGCACAGTTTAAACTGAGAAGATGGTATGGGGGAAGCGGGGAGGTTCTCGATGAAGCACAAATACTCTCTGGTGATAAAATGTAGTCAACACATTTGTTCAAAGAACTGTTTAGAAAACTGCTTCTTGCTAGGTACCATGGCATGAGCTATAGGAGCTTAAGACCAGCCTAACTAACATAGTGGAAAATTCAAAATAACTCCCAAGTCCCGCTTCAGAATGTGTCCTTCTAGTCCTAGCTCTTAGAAGGCTGAGGCAGGAGGATCAAGAGTTAAAGGCATCCTTGGTTATATATTAAGTTGGAGGTCAAGCTGGGCAACCTAAGACACACACAAACACACACACACACACACTTCCAAACCCAAACTCTTTTTTCCCCAAATGCAAAGACCATATTTGGTTAGATGTCTCTAATTCTAGCACCTGGGAGGCAGAGGCAGGCAGATCTCTATGAATTTGAAGCCAGCCTGATCTACAAAACTAGTTCCCGGGTAGCCAGGGCTACACAAAGAAACCCCTGCAAACAAACAAACAAGATCATATTTGACTTTGTGACAGATCATTCATTTTACCTCAGCTGTAAGAGCATTGCTACTTCCATGGCATATGAAACAATCTGTCTATATTTGAGTAGTTTCACGAGGTAGCGCCCTTGGAATTCCTCTTCCTATCTAGTTGAAACTTAATTTAAGCAAGCTGTATTTTTCAGGGTTTTTTTTTTGTTTTTGTTTTTGTTTTTTACCTCATGTGTACATGTATGGTTCACACACATGAGTGCAGGTGTGTGTAGGCCGGTGTGTACCTCTGGAGCTCAGAGGATAACCCCAGGTATCTTCACCTCCCACCTTATCTGAGGTAAGGCTTCTTTGCTGTTATTTGCTGTTGAATAAGGTAAGCCAGCTAGTCCACAACTTGTCAGGAACTCTCCGGTCACCCCCCCTCCCTGTGGGAGTGCTGGGACTACACACCGAACTCAGCTTTTAAATAGGTTCTGAGGTCCCAAACCCATGCTGTTTTTATCCTATAGATATTTAGTGACCAGCAATATGTCAGTGTTACTTCACCTCTTTCCTCATTGTCCCCTAAGCACCTCCAAACAACTACTGAAAGGATGACTTGACTAAAAGGGACATCATGGGACTGGAGAGATGACCCAGCAGTTAAGAGCACTGGCTGCTCTCACAGTGTACTGGAGTTTAACTTCCCGCACCCACATGCTACTCCATCTGCTACTCCAATCCTAGGGGATTTGGCTCCCTCTTCTGGTCTCTGTGTGCACTGCACACACATGGTACATATACATACAGGTAGGCAAAACACCCATGAATACAAAAATAAATAAATAAATAAATTTTAAAAATAAATAAAAGGAAGCTTCATGTCAAAATGCTTTTCCTGAGTCAAAATGATGGCTTGGTGAATCAAAGCACATGTGGTCATAACAGATGACCTAAGTTCAATCCCTGGGACCCACAATAGCAAAAGGAGAGAACCAGCTCCTTCTGACCTCCACATACTCCCTGTTGTAATTGTCTGTCCTGTATAACAACTGTGACATGCACACACAGAATAAATGAACTTTTCGTTTAAAAAAGTAGATGCTTTTCCTGGGAAAGGCAAAGACCATGGATTTGTTACAGAGAATAAAACTGGCTATTCATGCATAAGTTACGACACCACCATCTCTTTCCTTTTTGTACACATTGTCCAAAAATGTGCTGTGCTTGGTATAGAAATAAGTATTCAATAACATGTGTTAAATTAAGAAATATTCCCCTCATTCACTCTTGTGTTAATTTTTCTTATCTGACGTCTTCCTGGGAAAATATGTAAACTTCCAACTTTTTTTTAATAAAAGATGTATTGTGTATTTTAATAAAAGATGTATCTTTTAATAAAAGATACATGTGTTTGTATGTGTGTGCATGCACTTGCATGCACATTGGTATGTATATGCTAAGGCCTGGCATCCACATAGGCCCAGAGGCATCAGATCCCTTGCAGCTGGATTACAGTTGGTTGTGAGCTACCTGACATGGGCATTGGGAACTGAACTCTGGTCCTCTGCAAGAGCAGTATGCATGCATAACCACTGAGCCATCTCTCTGACCACTCTTTATCTTTAGTACCTCCTTACCTTAGTACTTTCAGTTTGACACCAGGCAGTTGCAAAAGCATTGGAAACATCTCAGCTGATGACTAAGAGTTACTGCAAGTGCCATTTTATTTATAAAATGTAGATCAAACTTTAACAGCAGGCATGCGCTCCCCCATTAACCCTCAGATAATTTCCTACAGGCAAATATGAAATTCCTATGAAGAGACTAATAGCTAAGCTAAACTCAGATGAGGCAAGAATGGAAACTAAAGCCAGGGCCATCAGGGGTCTGTTATATCCTCTAGACCAGACCAGGTTTTGCATAGCCTCTTTGTCCCCAACCTCTTCCTGACACACTCCTTCTTGGGTTCTCAAGGTTGAGAATAAAGTAAACATGATGGTTTGAATTAGACTGCCCCCATAGGTTCATATATTTGAATTCTTGGTCCCCAGTGGGTTGAACTGTTTGGTAAGGATTAGAAGGTATGGCTTCGGAGGAGCTATGCCACGGGGGATGGGCTAAGGTTTCAAAACCCACACCATTCCCAGGTAGTTCTGGCTCTGCTTGTAGATTAGGATGTGGGCACTCAGTTACTGCTCCAGTGCTACACCCGCCTGCCTACCCCACCACAGTGGCCATGGACTCTAACCCTCTGAAACTGTAAGCTCCATTAAAATATTTTTCCTATAAGTTGATCTGGTCATGGCGTAAGTAACTAAGACAAAGAAAAATAACTAAGATGGAAGTTTGGACCAGGAGTGGGTTGTGGAAGACTTTGAGCACTGGAAAGAGAGCTTAATGGGCCATTCTACTAGGTAGGCACTTGGCAGCCAACAGTGTTAACTAGGGAGCAGTGTCTACTGTTGACTAGACTGCAATGTAGGCTAGGGAGGCCCAGCTCAGGAAGTTTAAGAGGTGAAAAATACAAGCAACTGGGCTTGAAATCATTCTGGTGATATTTTGGCAAAGAATGTGGCTGCTTTTTGCCCTTGTCCTAAGACTCTGCCTGGGGACTACTTTGGCAGAGAATATTTCAGGACAGTCTAATGTTGACTGTGTCATGTGGTTATTATTGGTCACTGTTATGCGGATCTACAACAAAAATGAGCAAGCAGAACAAAATGAAATAGAAAATGTACAGTTGGGCTGGAGGGATGGCTCAGCGGTTAAGAGCATTGCCTGCTCTTCCAAAGGTCCTGAGTTCAATTTCCAGCAACCACATGGTAGCTCACAACCATCTGTAATAAGGTCTGGTGCCCTCTTCTGGCCTGCAGACATACACACAGACAGAATATTATATACATAATAAATAAATAAATAAATAAATAAATAAATAAATAAATAAATAAATAAATAAATAAATAAATATTTTTTTAAAAAAGAAAATGTACAGTTGGAGGAGAAAAGGCACCAGAAAATTTAATGTGGAAGCCAAGTCTTGTGCTCAAAAAGATAAGAGGTCTAAAGAAAGTCTTAATGCAAAATTGAATAAAGGGAGTGGTGCCCTCAGGGCAAGAACACACTTAGTTAAGCTTCCAACTTGCAAAGAGGAGAGGCCTAAGGAATCTTCTGCTCCTAAATGCAGGAAAGTTTGTTCAACAAAGGAATAAAAGAAATGAAAGCTCATGCAAATGTAATTCCCACCCAAGAAGGCAGCAGAATTTGCCAGCCTCAGCCATGAGGTTCTGGCAGGAGAGTTATAAAGAACACAGGAGTAAAGAAATGGTAGGCTCTTCCTCTGCAGTTAAGAAGATCCTCCAAGAACGGCACGTGTCAGGGAAGCCCCTGCGTGGAGACCAGCAGAGGCCCATGCAAAGAGCTATGAAAGTGAAGCCCGGGTTGTGCTGAAGATCCCAGGATGTTGGGGATGCCAACGCTATGGGATACCTGCCAAGTGCAACTGTAGACCAGGAGTGGAACCAGCCCAAGGAAGAAAAGGGCGCTGTAGTCACCAAGGAGGAGCCATCTAAACCCTTCGATATCAAACATAGAGTGTAGATTTGGAGATTGCCTTGCTGAATTTTGGTCTTGCTTTGATCCAGTAGTTTCTCACTATGCTTCCATTCTTCACTTTTGGAATGGTAAATGTATATTCTAAAGCACTGTATGCTGGAAGTATGCAGTTTGCTTTTTGTTTTTGATTTTACAAGGGGTTACAGTTAAGAGACAGCCTTGAGTCTCAGAAAGAGACTTTGAAGTTTTAAACTGTGTTGCGATTGTGATAGACTATCAGGACTTCTGAAGTTGGGTTGAATCCATTTTACATTATGATAGGGCTACAAACCTGTGGGGGCCAGAGAGTGGAACTTGCCAGTTTGAATAAGAATGGCCCCATAGACACATGTATTTGCATATGCCACAGTTGGTGGAGCTATTTGGGAAGGATTAGG
The DNA here is from genome assembly GCF_014885135.2 of Alexandromys fortis. Lineage (NCBI taxonomy): Eukaryota > Metazoa > Chordata > Mammalia > Rodentia > Cricetidae > Alexandromys > Alexandromys fortis. Next base: position 1,248,450 of record NW_026068010.1, read on the forward strand.
AGGTGTGACCTTGTTAGAGGAGGTGTGTCACTAGGGGTGGACTTTGGTGTTTCTATAACCCTAGTAGGCAGTGGTGGTGCATGTCTTTAATCCCAGCAATCCCAGGCAGAGGCAGGCAGATAGCTGTGAGTTTGAGGCCAGTCTGGTCTACAGAGTGAGTCGCAAGATAGGCAGGGTTACACAGAGAAACCCTGTCTCAAAATCAAAATAAAACAAAGCAAAAAAAACAAGCAAACAAATCAAAATTTAAAAATCCAAACCATTCCCAGTTAGCTCTCTGCCTTGTGCTTGTGGATCTAGATGTAGCTCTCAGTTACTGCCCCAACACCATGCCAGCCTGCTGCCATGCATCCCCATGCCATAATGATCATGGACTCCCCCTCTGAAACTATAAGCAAGCCCCCAATAAACTCTTTCTTTAATAAGTTGCCTTGGCCATAGTGTCTCTTTACAACAATGGAAAAGTAACTAAGGCAAGCAAGGACAGAAAAACAGTGGTGAGAATTTGCAATTCAAGGCTCTGAATATGAACTCTCTGACAATGAAAGAGACAGTATCTCAGTTATTATAATATTGGACTCCTCTCTTTACAGTATCAGTGCCCAGTGTAGATGAAGCCACAGGGAGCTCTTTCCTCTTGTGGGATTTTGGGACACCGTGAAAGATGTTTTGCTGTGATTGGTGTAGTAAAAAGCTGAGTGGCCAATAGCTAGGCAGGAGGTATATGTGGGATCTTTTGTAGAGTAAGGAAAGGGAGGAGGAATCTTGGTATGCAGGGCCAAGCAGAGAGCAAACAGGTGGTACACGATGGAAGGCAGGGAATACCAGGTATAGAACGTAGAGTAGTATGAGTGGGTTAATTTTTAAGAGCTAGTTAGGAACAAGCCTAAGCTATAGGCCAAGCTTTCATAATTAATAAGAAGTCCATGTAGTTATTTGTAAGCCGGCAGCCCAAAGAAAAAAATCCAATTACAGCTTCCTAGTCTTTCAGAGCCTCTTAGAAAACATCATCATTATCCATGAAACATGGTGCTTACAAAGGAAGCCAAAATCCCTCCTTGTAATGCAAGAAATTTAACTCTCGAGTATTTTAAAGTCTTTAATTTTCCCCCCAGTTTTTCAAGACAGGGTTTCTCTGTATAGCTCTAGCTATCCTAGAACTCACTTTATAGACCAGGCTGGCCTCGAACTTACTGAGATCCGCCTGCCGCTGCCTCCCAAGAACTGGCATTAAAGGTGTATCCCACCATGCTCGGCTGAAAATCCCTATTTTTTTTTTTTT
>NW_026068010.1:1250357-1270202 GCF_014885135.2 Alexandromys fortis
GCCACCATCGCCTGGCTCAGAAGCGACTTCTTAAAAAGGGATTCTGAGAACTGAACCCAGGAGGTTCATGCATACTAAGCAAGTACTCTACTACAGAGATAACATCCTTAGTCTGGGAAGAGCTTGAAGGATCAATCAGAGAATGGATACACACATGGTAAAGTGTATCACATCAAGGAATGGCAGACAATGCTGTTTTCAAGAACTATCCTATAGGGAACAAAGTATTCTCTCATAAGCACTATGTTGAGGTCGAGCAGCTGGACACTGGGGCTGGAGAGGCAGCTTAGCAGTTAGGAGCACTTGCTGATACTGCGGAAGACCTGGGTTTGGTTTCTAGCACCCACATGGTGGCTCACAACCATCTCCAAATCCATTTCAAGGGGAGCTGACCACCTTTTCGGACCTTCACCGGCACGCATGTGGCGCACATACACATGCAGGCAAACACTCATCCACACATAAAAATAAAGCCCTGAATTTGATCCCCAACACTGAAGAGAGAAAGGAGTGAGGCGGGGTTACAAGAACGATTTGCTTTTGGTGAATTTCAAAAACGGGCGAAAGTAATATAGAGTTTGAGAAATCAGAGTGGTGGTAACTTTGGAGCTGAGTCACCCTGTGTTTTGACTCCCCTCCTGTGGTTATGAAGAGATACGGATGTATGACAACGGATGAAAGGACTTGTAAGATTGTGCGTATTCGCTGTCCGTGTGTTGTTGCACTTTGAACCTGGAGAGGGATATAGACATTTCCTAAGAAGGAGCTCAATGCAGTTTGAGCGTGGTGGCAAGTACTGCTTTTATACCAAGTTATTTCCCTAGACCCCTTTAGCCCTTTAGAAAATCTTTTCTGCTATGGAAAAGGCACTAACCATACACAATCAAAGTCTTTTGCATTAATAGAACCTGAAAAGAAAAGCATACTATACTATGTATTTGAAATATACCTATTTACAAATCAGTTTAAGAAAGGTAAAACATGTGTTTTCCCACCCTTTTTCTTTATCTTTTACATTTTAACTTTATAATTCTTATTATTTTAAAATGACTGGAAATAATTTCTACTCATTATGTTGCAAATATCTTCTATTTGTCACCGACTATTCAAGCCAGAATCCTAAATATCGGGGCTGAAGGGGAAGTAGGTTACGGGGCAGATGAGGGCGCCAAGGCCAGACCATGAGTGCCTTGTAAGGCTGCAAAACTAGGGCAGGGCCCGCTCATCCCCAGATTCTCAGAACTCTGTCTCCAACTTAAATTCAATCCAACCCCCTCATCTTCCCAAATAGAAAGATGACGCGAACCGTTCTGAACTGGGTCAGGAGGGGACCTTTCCCTTATCATTAACGTTTTCAATGACAACTATAACCCAAGCAGGTAATTTGAAAGGGCAGTCCTAGGAGTCCTTGAAAATCTCAGTAGGGTTTAATTCTAGGGTAAGGATAGAATGGAGACGGGGAAGGACAGCCAGTATAGTAGTATTTACAAAGTAACTAGCCATTGATCTAGTTGATCCGAAAATTGGCACAGGTGGGGGTCGTCAGTGGGGATGACCGTTCTAGCAGAAGATACCGGTTTTTTTTTCCCATTAGAGTTTACTCGGTCAACCCATGCCTAAAAGAGGTGAGAACCCCACTCCTCCAGAATCTACAGTAGCCAGGGGACGGGTCGGGGGCTCCCGAGCCAACTGCGCTGTTTCAGACTCTCCGGGTATGGCCGAGCGCATCCTGGCCCAAGCCTAGGCGCGACGGCCTGAGGACTGCGGAGGAGCACTGCGGAGGAGGGCGAGGGCGGGGGTGGGCGAGCCGCAGTCAAGTTCACCGCTCAAGCGGGAGGCGCGAACGAGGGGAGGGACGCGGCGGCGAGGGGAGCGAGGGGGGATGAGGTTTGCGCGCTCGGCCGGGGCGGGGAGGGGGCCAGGGGCCTTACCGAGCAGCGGCAGTCGGCTGCTGCGCCGCACCAACGCCCGCATGGCCTCCGGAGCGCGTGGTACCCAAGCCGCCGGCCCAGCCTGTGATGCGGCCCCAGCGGCGCGCCCCGGGCGGCAGGTGGCTCGCCGAAGGATGCGCGTCACCGACCGCAGATTCCCTCGGACTGGTGCAGAGCAGAGGGGGAGGAACCTCTCCCCAGAGGCCGGGGCAGCGCGCGAGTCCCGGGGCTGCCAGGAGAGCCGAACTGGCGCAGCACTGCGGCCGAGCCCACGTGCCTGCCGTGGTCCGCAACCTGCGCTCCTGGAGCCCTGGGCGCCCCGACTTCGGCGGGGGAGACTGGGTGTGGTCCCGCTGGGGAAGTTGCTCGGACTCGGTGGCTCGGACCATATTGCGGTCCCGGGAGTCCCCAGACCTCTGCTTTAGATTCCGGAGCGAAAGAAGAGCGGTGACCCACAGACCTCCCTCTTTTGCGCGCGGGCATCTTTGACGCTCCTTGAAGGGTGCCTAAATCGGTGCCACACACTGGCCACCCCGCGGGTTTTATTCCTCACCTGGTAGCTTCATTGTGGATTGATTTTCTTGGTCTCCTCTTATCTCTTAGGATAACCACGACTCCCAACTACCTCCTAACCAGAAAAGCAGGCTCGGTTTCAATGTCAACTGAATAAACTGGGGAGGTTAAACAGACGTTCAAACAAATTAGACTGTGCATCCCAAAGGATGTTTTGTATTGTCCTCTTCTACTTCTGGCTTTTAGTCTCACTGTGTTTCAAAGTGACAATTATTTTCCATGCATCGAGCTGAATAGTGAAAGCTCAGAATAGCAGCCCTGGCTCTTCCATTAAGGAGCCTTCCTGAACCATTTGTCCTTTGCGTCCTAGATCACTCCCCAGAGTGACAGATGTGGATCAAATTGTCGGTAACGTCTCTCCATCATAGCAGTTCTGTGCTCTTCGTTCTTTTCACAGTGTTCTCTTCAGGCATGACCATGTGAACATACAACCTCGGTCATCACTGTTTCTCCTCCGATGCAGTCCACAGCACTATCATTTTTCCCTTTAGGGGAAACTTCAAAGTGACTTCCGTAATGCAACCACTGTGGATAATGACATGGGCTTGGTGCTTGAGGTTTTTTTAAGGTCATATGACCGACCCATCAACTCCACTTCTGGAATTGCAGCAGGGGCATGCAGAAATATTTTTACATCCCTGTCCACGGCAGCGTTCCGGTAGTGAGGCTGTCCACTGATAGGTGTTTGGACAGAGAAAATGTGCATATATAAAAAATGCATTTCATCTTTGATAAAGAGGACAGTTCTGCTATATATGCTACAGCATGGGAATCTTGAGGACTTTGTGCTAAGTAAAATTTGCAGAGACAGAAAGTAGAAAGCAGCAGTGACTAGGGGGTGGTGGAACAGCAGACAGGTTTGGGTTTCTAGGATGAAAGGAATATATTTAACACCCCAAGCAGCACACTTAAGGATGGTTAAGATGGGGTGTGGCAGTGTGGCTCGGCAGTACAGCCATTCACCTAATATGTGCAAGACCCTAACACAGAGTCAGGTAGAGGGAGAGCAGACAGTCAATTTAATGTATGTATGTAAAGCAACAGACAGGCTGGTCATGAGAAGGAACCTGGGATACAAGATTAGTTCACGGTTAGCCTGGCTTACACAGCAAGGCTATGTCATAAAAAAAAAAAAAGCCAGACCATGGTGGCGCACACAATTAATCCAGCAACTGGAAGGCAAAGGCAGGCAGATCTCTGTGAGTTTGAGGCCAGCCTCGTCTACAGAGGGAGTTCCAGGATAGCCAGGAACTCTATCTTGAAAACCTTGGGAAAACAAACAGACAAACACATTTAAGAAAATTTAAAGTTAGGAAAGGGCATAAACCAGATAATATGACCCCCTTCTGAGTTTTAGAAATAACACATATGTATGTTGAAGGCAGTGCACCAAAGTCTGTCAAGATGTCTCTAACTTGTGGCCCCATGAGTGAGTTAGAGATGGAATCCCTCTCAGAAACCTGAGTTTAGCCAGGTAGTGTCAGAGGCCTTTAATCCCATTCAGAGACAGAGACAGGCGGATCTCTGTGAGTTCAAGGACAGTTTGGTCTACAAGAGCTAGTTCCAGGACAGGCTCCAAAGCTACAGAGAAACCCTGTCTCAAAAACAAACAAACAAACACAGAAACAAAAAACAGAAACCTGAGTTCAAACTCTAAGCTGGGAGAGACTGAATCCAATCAAATTCCACTGGCTTCCTTCAAGTCCCTGTTTCAGACTTAGCCACACTGTTGGCCTCCCATCAGAGGATGACCTCCAAAAGGATATCTTTTTCCATTGGCCCTTGCAAAGCCCAAGACAAGACCAGAGCCCAACACCAAAAGAACAAGTTTGTTTCCTGGCCAATGAAAGTAAAGGGGGAGTCCAACCAGAACCACCACTTCCCAGCCCTCTGAAGTGAAGACTCAGAAGGGAAGGCGAGACTAAGAAGCCAAGTGGGAGGTGACTTCATACCCTGTGGAAGGCCGAGGCTACCTGGCCCTCCACATCACCTCCTTTTCTATAATCTGGTATTTACTGTCATGATAATATGCTTTTTACCAATTAAAAAAAATAGCATTGGGCAACAAATGTAATACAATTAATAAAAACCCAAAGACAGAAATTGGGGTTCAGTCTGAAAGTCAGAAAAGCAAAACAGCCAATCAGTGGCTCTGGCCTCTACCTCAGTCCAAAATGCAACCCTGGCTTCAGGAATCTCAGAATGAGATTGTGTGTGAGAGCTATCTCCCCCCACCTCCATCTCCATCTTCTATTCCTCTCTAGTGCTGAGATTAAAGACGTGCACCACCACCACTCAGTTTCTATGGCAAACTAGTGTGACTACTGGGATTAAAGATGTGTGCACCACTGCCTGGTCTGTAAACCAGACCAGTGTGACTGTTTTGCTCTCTGAACTTCAGGCAAGCTTTATTTAGTAAAATACAAATGAAATATCACTACATTGCTTATTTTAATAATATTTAATAACTACTCAGTAAGTTTAAATGATATTCAGTAAATACATTTAATACAAATTTAAACTCAATAATAGTCTGAATATTCATTTGTGGCTGCAAATTTAAGTGCTTAGTATTTTAAAACTTTGACCTCAATTCACACATACTGTCATTTTATTCCTAAGTCTAGCATATCTTGCTTTGCAGTGTTAACACTCTTACTCTATGTTGGTTAGTAATCATCTTATTACATTTAAATACTGAATTTTAAGTCCCTCTAAACATTCAATACCTTCACCAAATTTTCCTAGGCATATGTCTTAATCACTGTTCTGTTGCTATGAAGAGACACCATGAACAAAGCAACTCTTTTTTTAAATGTTTTATTTATATCTTATGTCTGAGTGCTCCGTATTTATATCTATATGCCAAAAGAGGGCATCAGATCCTACTATAGATGGTTATGAGCCACCATGTGGTTGCTGGGAATTGAACCCCGGTCCTCTGGAAGAACAGACAGTGCTCTTAACCACTGAGCCCTCTCTCCAGCCCCCAAAACAGCTCTTATAAAAGGAAGCAGTTAACTGGGGACTGGCTTACAGTTTCAGAGGCTTAGTCCATTATCATCATGGCAGGAAGCGTAGCTGCAAGCATGGTGCTGGAGCAGTAGCTGAGAGCTACATCCTGATGCACAGATCAAGAGAAAGAGATGAGGGGAAGGGAGAAGAGGCAGAGAGAGGAGAGAGGAAGGGAAGAGAGAGGGAAGACCTGGGCCTAGTAGAGTGCCATGGGCTTCTGAAACCTCAGAGTCTACCCCCAGTGACATACTTTCTCCAACAAGGCCACACCTCCTAATTCTCCTTCAAATAACGCCACTCTCTGATGACTAAGCATTGAAATATGTGAACTTACGGGGGCCATTCTTATTCAGACTGCCACAGTACAAGTCATACAGTAAATTTATTTTTTTCAGGGCTTCAAACACTTAAAAAAAGTCCAACCAAAATTCTTCAGTGTTTAAGTAGTATTTATGTGAGTAAGGCAGATTTTGTAAATTTAATAATTAAATTCCATTCAATGTTTAAATAGCAATTGCAAACTTAACTATCTTTTTTAAAAATTTCAACTTGCGGGGATGGAGGATGGCTCAATTATTGTTCCTTGAAGAGTACCCAGGTTCAGTTCCCACAACTGCCTGTAACTCCACTTCCAAGAGAACTAGCGCCCTCTCAGGTCTCTGAGGGCAACAGCACACACATAGTACACAGACTCATAAAGACACACAGACAGTCACAAAAATAAATGAATAATAAGTATATCTCTTAAACATTTATCTATTTTTATGTGCTCTGGTGCTTTGCCTGCATGTATATCTGTGTGAGGGTATAGAAGCCCCTGGAACTGGAATTACAGTTAGGAGCTGTCATGTGGGTGTTGGGAATTGAACTCAGGTCCTTTGGAAAGAGTAGCTAATGCTCTTTACCACTGAACCATCTCCTCCAGCCCAACAAATGTATCTTTAAAAAGATAAAACTTCAGCCAGGCGGTGGTGATGCACATCTTTAATCCCAAGACTCAGGAGACAGAGGCAGGTGGATCTCTGTGAGTTCATGGCCAGTCTGGTCAACAAGAGCTGGTTCTAGGACAGGCTCCAAAGCCTTGGAGAAACCCTATCTCGAAAAACCAAAATAAATAAACAAACAAATAAATAAACAAAACAAAACAAAATTTCAATGTACAAACAAGTCTAACATGTCAGATTCTCTTAAAACATATGAGATTTCTCAAATCATGAATCAGACACAAGCTATTCAGATAATTACAAAGTTTGGTTACACCTATCATACTAACTCATGCTGGCATAAACGGATTTATTGTTTAATTACATAGTTTTAAAATGGCAGGCAATGTGGGCCATGGCCCACCCACGGAGGTTGTAAGACAACATTTAGGAGTCTTTGTGTTCCACTAAGATCTAGGGGATCAAACTCAGGTAATTAGGCTTGGTGGCAAGGGCCATTACCTACCTACCTACACAGCCGTCTCTCCAGCCTCTCCATGGATTTTATCATCTAAAATCTTTCTGGGCTAGAGCTATAACTCAGTGGTAGATTGCTAGCTTAGCTGTCATAAGGCCCTGGGTTATATCATCAGGAAGAAAAGAAAAAGAAAAAGCACAAACTGAAAATCTCGCAACTGTTGTGAGTTCACTCACCCCATCTTCTATATAGAGCTCAGGCATGCTTGCTGAGGTACGTATCTGTGATTAATGCTTAGTCACATGGAATCAGAGAGAAAGCTTGGGGCTCCTTCCAGGACAAGTTCACAAAGGCCAGGCTTCTCTTGGGGGGGGGCACTTCTTAAAAAAAAACATGCTTTGTTTGTTTGCTTACTTTGTTTTTGCCTTTAATGATATGGACAGACATTTCCTAGTACATCTTCAGTTACAATCACTGACAGCATTTTCTAAACTTCAGAAGCCAGGCTTGTTGGCATGCACCTGCAACCCCAAGAGGCTGAGGCATCCCTGAACATTAGTAAGCCTGGGCTATGTAATAAGACCTCATCTAAAACCAAAATGAACAAAAACACCATCTTGTCTTTTGAGTCAGGATCTCTTATTGGCCTGGATCTTGCCCAGCCTGGCAGGCCAGGAGGACCCTGGGGAGTCTGTTGGTTTCAGCCTCCTCAGTGGGGATGGGGTGGGGATGGGGTGGCTAGGGCGATGGCTCCGTGAGGAAAGTGCTTACCTCACAAGCAGGAGCACCCCATAACCCAGAGCACTCTTTAGCCAGCAGCTCCCATCTGTGTCAGGATCTACCCTCAGGATCTACCCTCAGAGGCCAGAAGAGGGCGCTAGTTCTCTTGAAAACCAGTAACAGGCAGTTGTGAGACCTGAACTAGAGTATAATGAAAAGAGTGGTGTTTGTTTCTTTGTTTCCAAGATAGGGTTTTTCTGTGTTCTGGAACTCAATTTGTAGACCAGGGTGGCCTCGAACTCACAGAGATTTGCCTACCTCTGCCTCCCAAAGGCTGTGATGAAAGGAATAGGCTACCACCACCCCACACAGTAAGTACTCTTAATAACTGAGTTGTCTCTCCAGCCTCATAAGTTGAAAACTTTAAATTCAGTCTCCAGAATCAATGTGGAAAAAGCCAGGAATGGTGTTGAATACTTGTAATACCAGCACTGAGGAGGCTGAAACCAACAGACTCCCCAGGGTCCTCCTGGCCTGCCAGGCTGGGCAAGATCCAGGCCAATAAGAGATCCTGACTCAAAAGACAGGATGGGAAGTGGGGAGGCAGCTCAGAAGGTTAAGAGTGTTTGGTGAACAAGCCTGAAGATCTGAGTACAAATCTCAGTACCCACATAAAAAGTCAGTCATGGCAGTGATGTGTAGGAGTGTTTCTAACCTCACTACTGTATGGTATGGAAACAGGAGGATTGCTAGGGCTTGCTGACCACCATCATAGATCTGGGATCAGTGACTGGCCTCAGGGAAATAAGGGGAGATTGTTAGAGCAGGACACCTGATATTATCCTTTGACCTTCAAGCACAGGCATAGGATTATGCACCCACACACATCTACACACGCACTACGTATATGTACCACACACATCACGTACATCAAATAAATGTTTTTTAAAATAAAGTAAAAAAAAAATAAGCCACAGAATAGGAGAAAACATTTGGGACTGGGGATATAATTCAACTAGTAAAGTTGGGAACCACATAAACCAGAGGTAGTGGTACCTACCTATTATCTCAGCATTTAGGAGGCAGAGGCAAAAGGGATCAGAAATTCAAGGTCATCCTCAGTTACACAGCAAGTTGGAGGTCAGGTTGGGTGACATTTGATCATGTTTCAATAAATTAATTAATTAATTAGATTGATAGATAGACAGACAGACAGACAGTGTGCTGGCTGGTTTTATGCCAACTTAACACAAACTAGAGTCATAAGAAAGGAGGAAGCCTTGGTTGAGAAAATGTCTCTATAAGCTCCTTAAGGCACTTTCTTAATTAGTGATTGATGGTGGAGTCCCAGTCCATTGTGGGTGGAGCCATCCCTGGGTTGGTGGTCCTTGGTTCTATAAGAAATCAGGTTGAATTGCCAGGTGGTAGTGGCGCACGCCTTTAATCCCAGCACTCGGGAGGCAGAGGCAGGTGAATCTTTGTGAGTTTGAGACCAGCCTGGTCTACAGAGTGAGCACCAGGACAGGCTCCAGTGTTAAAGAGAAACTATGTCTTGAGAAAAAGAAAGAAAAAAGGCAGGCTGAGCAAGCAATGATGAGCAAGCCAGTAAACAGCACCCCGCCATGGCCTCTGTATCAGCTCCTGCCTCCAGGTCCTGCCCTCACTGCTTCTGATGATGAACTGCTATATGGAACTGTGAGTGGAATAAACCCTTCCATCCCCAGGTTGCTTTTGGTCATGTTTCACCACAGCAACAATAACTCTGACAGTTAGTTAGTTAACCCTAACTGGACAGACAAGAGAGAGAGAGTTCCCAAACCCACACTGTTGACAGAGGTTTCTGTCCTGCCCAATCCCGCAGCTGTTCCATCCCAAAGAAACACACAGAGGTCTACATTAATCATAAATTGGTTGGCCTATTAGCTCAGGCTTCTTATTAACTCTTTTTTGTTGTTTTTTGTTTTGTTTTTCGAGACACGGTTTCTCTGTAGCTTTGGAACCTGTCCTGGAACTAGCTCTTGTAGACCAGGCTGGCCTCAAACTCACAGAGATCTGCCTGCCTCTGCCTCCTGAGTACTGGGATTAAAGGCATGCACCACCACCGCCTAGCTTCTTATTAACTCTTACATCCTACATTAACCCATAATCCTTGTCTGTGTCAGCCACATGGCTTGGTACCTTTTACCAGCGAGGCATTCTCATCTTACTTCCTCTGCGTCTGGGTGATGACTGCAGACTCAGCCTTTCCTCTTCCCAGAATTCTCCAGTTCTGGTTGTCCCACCTATACTTCCTGCCTGGCTACTGGCCAATCAGCATTTTATTAAAGCAAGACAAGTGACAGGGTACAAGACCATTGTCCCACAGCACCACATTGCCTGTAATTCCAGCTCTAGGTGGGGGATATGATGCCTTCTTGTGGCCTCTGCTAGTACTCTCACACTGTACACACACACAGAGAGAGAGAGGACAGACAGGCACATATACATAAATATATTTTAAAATGTGGATGACACCTGAGGAATGGCACTCGAAACTGACCTTTGGCCTTGACATACCTGCTCACACACCTACACACACTAATGTACCTGCACTTATGAGGAAACACATAGCTCCCTGCAAAAGGAACATATCACAGATTTTCACAGTGTGTACACAGGGGTAGTGCTAACCTTCTTGTGTTGTTATGATTTTAGTATGTGTGCTGCTGAAGCAAGTTCCAAACTATATGTATTTTTTAAAGGTTTGTTTTATTACTTTTTTGTGTGCGTGTAGGTATGTGCACATGTGAGTACATGTCTGAGGAGACCAGAAGGCACTAGATCCCACGGAGATGAGTTACAGGTAGTTATGGGAACCAATCTCAAGTCTTATGTAAGAATAGTGCTTCCTCTTAACCAGTAGGCCACCCTTGCAGTCTCTATGTTAGCTTTTTTTTCCCTTTTAGTTAAAATATGGTGCATAATATAATTTTGTGGCCCTTTAAACTGGATCGCTTTATATAGCTTTTCATTTCCTGACTTGGAATGTTGCTACCCCCGCCCCCACTATTTCTCAGGCGTTCTCAGCAGCCCCATTCCCACTGTGGTGCTGGAGAGTACACCCGCTACCCTCAGGGAACACAGAGCCCTTGCTGCAGACAGCTCCTGCATCACAACCGCCCACCCGTCTTCACAGTTATGCCCTCTCCGATGGGCCCCTGTCCTGCTCCCTAATTCAGGTTTCATTAGATCAGTGTGATCAGTCTGGAGGGTGAGCTTCAGATGATGTTTACGGGAAGGAGACGGGAGAATGTAGTTGGACAGATAGGAATTGGAAGGGCCTAATATCAGTCAGGAAGACCGCTGCGGGAACGCCCCACGGGGAACTCATCAGATGAGTCAGGCTCACAGCTAGAGAGGAAGTGAGTTAAATGAAGCCAGGGGGTTGGCTTCATATGGTGCTTGGATGTCAAGGAGGAATTGGTTGAAACTAAAGCGTCAGATATTCCATGCCATGGAAAAGAAGGAAGAATATTTAGACCTTGCCTATAACACAGCAAAGATTCCACAGTTGACCAGCAACCTCTGACTGAAACCAGGCTGGAGCAAGCTTCAGGGTGTTTTCCTCATGTGTTCAGGATTTCAGAGAAGATTTTTGCCATGTTTCCCTTCCTCCCTGACCCTAAGTATTGCAATATTACAGCAAACAGTAGCAAAATGGCTTCTGTCATTCGGAAATTACATATGTATACCTTTCAGCACTGGGGAGGCAGAGGCAGGTGGATCTCTGTGAGTTCGACGCTAGTATTGGTCTACAGAACAATTTCTAGGACAGACCCCAAAGCTACACAGAGAAACCCTGTCCCTAAGGGGGAAAAAAAGGTTATTTCAGGCTACTAAGGTTTGGGGTGATCGGCTAAGCAACAAGCAATAACTCCCTAGCTCCTTTCTTCAGCTCATATGCTGGCTGAATTCAGGAAGAAATGTAAAGAACTTTACTCACATTGTATTCTGTGAAGAGAGAAAGCAGGGAACGGTGGCCCATGCCTGTAATTCCAGCACTCCAGAGGCTGAGGCAGGAGGGTTGCTGCAAATTCAAAGTCAGCCTGGGCTATGTAGCAAAATCTCATCTCAAAAAAGCTAAAACAAAACAAAAACAAGAACCGCTCTGAATGTGTTGAAAGAACAGCAGTGCTAATTTACTAGCGCACATTATAAATGAACAAGAATTTCCATCTTTAATGGTGCAGTTTGAATCATGTGTTACGCAGACCTGGTTCTGTGCAGGTAATGGTGCTATTGGGAGGTGGCAGGGCCGTCAGTAGGTAGAGCCCCGTAGTGTTGAAATAGGAGCGGCAGGGCTGCGTCCCCGGCACCTGGCCGCTCACATGGCTAGCTTATGCCCAAAATAATTACACGGAAACTGTAGTCTATTAAACACTGCCTGGCCCGGCTAGTTTCAGCTTTTTATTGGCTAGCTCTTACATATTGTTCTAACCCATTTCTAATATTCTGTGTAGCCCACGAGCTGGCTTACCAGGGAGGATTTTAACCTGCGCCTGTCTGGAGCGGGGGAATCATGGCGACTTCTCTACTAAGCTTCTTTCTCCCAGCATTCTCTTCTGTCTACTCCGCCTACCTAATTTTCTGTCCTATGAGGGCCGAGGCAGTTTCTTTATTATAATTAACCAATGTCCTTCCTCCATCACCGTAGAAGGAAGAAAGTCACTGGGCATGGACCCTTGAAGGAGATATTAGAAGCTAGTCCCTCTGTCTTGCCTCTTCCTTCCTGCCCTGAGGTAAATGGTGTGCCTCTACCTAGTGAATACCTCACTGTGATGTACTAAGAACCAGACTGAAACATCTGAAACTTCCCTTATACTGATTTTGTTTTTCAAACAGAAAGCTAACAGTGTAATATTTCTTTTTTTTAAACTTTATTTCATGCACATTGGTATAATGATGTCAGATTCTCTTGAACTGGAGCTACAGACAGCTGCAAGCTGCCATGTGGGTGCTGGGAATTGAACCCGGGTCCACTGGAGGAACAGTCAGTGCTCTTAACCACTGAGCCATCTCACCAGCCCCAGGGTAATATTTCTTTTGTGTTGATCTCTGCCTCTGTATCAGTCAGTCACACTTTCCTTCTTGGATCCAATGGTACAAATCTGTGGTGAAGGCAGCTGGGGCGCTGGACTTGAACCCCAGTATCCAGAGTCTACTTTTCTCCAGCCACCTTTTTCTCACTCAAATTCAAAATATCTTCCTGCATCTTATTCATTGGCCAAGCCAGCACAGATCCACAAGATACCCGGTGTGGCTGTGGACCCAGCAGTGGCAGGGTGTATTGCTAGTTGGAGTCCCTATAGCCCTGGGGATTGATTAGAGCCTAAGGGGTTTGCTATCTTCCTGGCAGAGGTGGGGAAATAGGCTCCTGTCCTTACCCAACTGACAGCTGGGAGCATCATCATCATCTAGGTGACAGGTAGAGCCGAAGTTTGGCCAGTGTGCTGACCTTATCAGGCAACCATATATTCATGTTCTTTCAGACATGTTTATCATAGCAATGGAAAATGAACTAACATAATATTGAAGACAAAGGCTGGAAGATAGCATAGACAAAAGGGAGAAAACTGCTTTCAGTGACAAGATGTATGCTTTTTGGTGTTTTGAAACAGCTCTTCGGGGTTTTATTATTTATTTACTTTTTTAGACAGGGTCTCACTCTGAAGCCAGGTTGACTGGAACTCACTATGTTGCCTACGCTAGCCGCAAACTCATGGTAATCCTCCCGCTAAGGTTATGGGCATGGCTTTCTCCCCCAGGTGCTGGGGGCTGAACTGAGGGCCTTGGTGCACATATTCTACCACTGAACTATATATACCTCCAGCCCCATTAATTCAGTCATTGTTTATCATCATTATCGCCTCCATCACCATTATCATTTAGATGGGATTTTGCTGTATGTAGCCCGGGCTGGTCTCAAACTCAAGGCAATTCACCTGTTTCAGCCACCACAGGGTTGGAACAGACAGCACAGCTAGGTATTTAAGATTCAGTATTTGTGCTACACTTCATACATAATTTGGAACAAATTTTACATTTAATACCATATTTCAAGTGCTAGACAGCCACACATGGCTAATGACAACCATGTAAGAGTACTGTCCCAGATCTTCTGTGTGCCACCCAGAAAATATTACCTATACATATTACAGATAAGTCATATTATCTGTAAATATATTTTCGTTTTTTCCAAAACAAAACTCAACATTTCTTTATTATCAGTTCTAATTCTTCTATTAAAAAAAAAAAACAACTAGGGTTGGAGATAAGACTCAGAGGTTAACAGCACTGACTGTACTTTCAGAGGTCCTGAGTTCAATTCCCAGCAACCACATGGTGGCTCACGATCATCTACAACGAGATCTGGAACCCTCTTCTGGCCTACAGGCTTATACACAGACAGACCGTTGTACAGATAATAATAAATAAATCTTTAAAACAAACAAAAAAAAAGACTAACAAATAATGGTAATAGTAAGCATCCACTCCTTGCCTAGGAGGGATTTCTTTCTTTTTTTAACTTTTATTCTATAATATTGCTGCTACTTTTTTTTTTCATTGTTATTGATGCTGTGGGTTGTCCTACTTAGGGTTTCTACTGTTGTGAAACCTCGACCAAAAAGCAAGTTGGGGCTGGGTACTGGTGGCCTTTAATCCCAGCACTCTGGAGACTAGAGGCAGGAGGGTCTCTGTGAGTTCAAGATCAGCCTGGTCTACAGAGCAAGTTCCAATACTGGCTCCTTAGTTACTGAGAAACCCTGTCTCAAAAAAAAAAATAAATAAAATAAAGCAAGCTGCTGGGGAGGAAACGGTTTGTTCGGCAGGTTTGTTTAGGGCAGGAACATATCAATCACTAATTAAGAAAATGCTCTTCAGGCTTGCCTACAGCCGGGTCTTATATAGGCATTTTCTCTCGATAGAAGTTCCCTTCTTTCAGATAACTCTAGCTTATGTCAAGATGACATACAACTAGCCAGCACATAGATGGTCTCTATTTGTCCATTACTGTGTTTTGATCTTGTTTTGTAAAATGCTGTATTGTTACTTTGTTTCCTTCTTTCTGAGCAATGATGGGTATGGAGCCTGGCACCTTGAGCACACTGGGCAACTGTCTTCCCATAGTCCCGTTGAAAGAAACTGTACCTTCCTTCAGCCATGACTAGATATCCCCTAACCTTCGTAGATACTTCCTTTTATAGAACAAAGTAATCATGGTGGTGTGTGTCTGTAATCTCAACACTCGTACAGTCAGGAGCATTGGTGAAATTACGCGGCGCGGGTGAGAAGGAAACACAGAACACGCAACAAACCCGCTTAGGAGTTTATTAGAGGGGGCGTGCATGTATAGGCCTGGGCAAGTCAGTGTGCAGAGAGAGAGGGAGAGGGGGGGAGGGAGGGAGGGAGGGGGGGGGGAGAGAGAGAGAGAGAGAGAGAGAGAGAGAGAGAGAGAGAGAGAGAGAGAGAGAGAGAAGGCGGCTCGTCCAGTTTTTAAAAGCTGCCTAGCGCGTGTGCTCGGTGGGGGGTGGGGTGTTGACGTGGCTATGTCATACACAGATGACTGGGCTCTTGCAAGCTCGCAAGGGCTTAGCCAAGTCATAGTGGATGATGTAATCCATACCGCACGTGGGTCATGCAGGGGCCCTTTAACATCCCCAGCGGCCATTAGGCACTTCTGCCTGAGGGCTTGTCTGCACATGCAGGGCCCTAGGACCTGGAAGTATCAGCCTAACGTGGCTGAAATCATTACAATTGGGATATTCAAGGCTATCTTTGGCTATACACTTCAAAGGCAGCCTGGACCACATTTCAAAAACATGCAAAACAGGCCCGAGAGAGGGCTCAGACTGCATCTGCCACCAAATCTGATGATCTGAGTTCACTTTTAGGAGCTCCACATGGGAGAAGGAAAGGACTAACGCCTGAAAGATGTCCTTTGACCTCTGCACATGCGCAATACATGTGAAAAAGAAAAAAAGAGAAAACCCCTCAAGAAAGAAGTTTTAACAGGACCCAGCCCCCTTGAGCCTAGGAAGACGTGAAGCTCCGCTTCGGGCCACTCACCAACTCAGCAAGGAGGTGATTAACTGGCGTGTACAGTGTACCTGGAGGGCACTCGAACCTCCGGCTGCCATACGCCTGCGCACAGCCTGAGGCGCTGCCACAGAGGATAGTCTGCTTAAGTACACTGTTCTCGCCTAAAATACCCGGGAAGCGCCACTCTCGCGAGATCTACAGAGGCAGCAGTTCTCACAGGTTCTGACACAAGATGTGGTGTCACAGTGAGCCTATTACAGCCAAAGAAGCAACATAGAAACTACAGTGCAAAATCTAACTGGAATCTAAATCTAAAGTACACAAGCTGATAGCCAAAAGTGTGCTGTGAAGACAAGGCTACTCTCTACAAGAAGGCTCTCATACAATAGTGAAAGAGACATTGCCCCAATATATACAGAAATCTCTTAACATGGAATACGAAAAAGAAGGCAACATGGCCTTTCTAAAAGTTCTCAGCTCTCTAGAAATGGATTCCATTGATACTGAAGTGGATGAAATATTGTAGAAAGCCTGAAAAAGGATGGTGCTAAATCTCAGCGAATTCAAGCAAATAAATAGCTGACTGGATTAAGGAAGACCAATCCAGGTATAAAGTAGAAATTCAGTAAAGAGATAAGGATTTTGAAGAAAACAAACAGACAAACAGATGTAAGCAATCCCAGAATTTATGGGGTTTTGTTGTTGTTGTTTGTTTGTTTGTTTGTTTGTTTTTGCCAGGGTCTCCGCAGGCTTCTGCCTCCCTCCTGAGTGCTAGAAGCTAGGATTAAAGGCACGCTTAGTCCTATACAGCTGCAATCCCGTTTGGGAGGTGGGGGTAGGTATATCCAAAGGGCCAGTGGACTCTTTGTAACAAGTTTCTGACTGACTGGGCAACTCGAAACATTGCCCTGAATAAAGAAACCTTGGAACTTAAAATCTCAATAAATCAAAGAAAAGTTGAAAGCCTCACTAGCAGACTAGAGACAGAGAACGGGAGAGAACATCAGGGATTGAAGACTACGCTGCAGGATTAACATCTTCGGATACACAAAGACAAAACAGGAAAGAGAAAACAGAACACACAAGGATCCACAGGATGCTATTCCAAGACTAGACATAAAATCAGAATTGGTGAGTAGAGCTACTGACTGAAGCAAAAGGAAATCGAACTAGTGAAATAATAATAACAATAGCAAATTCTCCAAATTGTGGGAAAGATATGTGGGAAAGATATGTAAATCCAGGTAGAGGAGGCATTTTTAATCCCAAGCAGACATAACTAGAAAAGAACCTGTAGATATAGTTAATAGTTGTGGTTACTCGTCAGTATGTCTGAGAGATGAAGGTGGTATTGCAGCAGATGGCAGCAAAGCCCACAGGATTATCAGGGACTAGCTTGAAAACCATGAACCAGTTCATTAGAAAATGGGCATCTCTCCCTCTCTCTCCCTCTCTCTCTCTTTCTCTCTCTCCACACACACGTATGTGCATATGGCATACTGAAACTGAAACATGATGACGTAAAGACAGGTAAACAATAGTAACCATTAGAGAGCAATGCATTAGGAAGTGTTTCCCAGCAGAAGTCCAGGACTGGAAAGATCCACCACCAAACCTTGTCAGACCTTTGAAGAAAAACTAGAATGGATACTCTTCAAACTCTTCTGTAAAATAGAAAGTGAAAGAATGTTTCCAAACTCCAATCTAAAATACGCTCTTACTCTGTTAAGGACCGGACCTTAACACATCTTTTCACACAGTAGTAATGAGTTCATGGAGAAAACAGATCAGGAAAGCAAGCCCATTCACAATAGTAGAAAAAAATTAAACCTGCACGAATAGCTCAGTGGTAAACCACTCACCCAACATCCAACATGCACAAAGCTCTGGGTTCAAGCCCTAGCAAAGCAGAAAACCTAACCAAAGAGGTAGAAGTTAACCATAAAAAAAGAAAATAAAGATGACATTAGAAGATGGAAACACCGCTGGGCAGTGGTGGTGTACTCCTTTAATCCCAGCAGAGGCAGGTGGATCTCTGTGAGTTCAAGGCCAGCCTGGTCTACAGAGTGAGTTCCAGGACAGCCAAGGCTACACAGAGAAACTCTGTCTCCAAAAAACAACAACAATGTTGCAGGGGGCCACTCCTTAGTTCCCTGTGGCTCAGAACCAAAATAATCACACAGAAACTGTATTAATTAAATCACTGATTGGCCCATTAGCTCTAGCTTCTTATTGGCTAACTCTTACATCTCCATTAATCTGTATATCACCATGAGATCGTAGCCTACCAGCAAAGTTTTAGCACAGCTATCTCTAGTGGCTCCATGGCATCTCTCTCACTCTGCCCTTCTTTCTCCCAGCCCTCAGTCCACTCCTCCCCACCTACCTAAGTTCTGCCCTATCAACAGGCCAAGGCAGTTTTTTTATTCATTAATGGTAATCACAGCACACAGAGGGGACACATCACAACAACAAAAACAAAACAAAAGACACCTATTTTGTTCATGGATTGGACAAATGACTATACTTAAAGTGACCATATTTGCAATATACAGAATAAATGGGTTTGCCATCAAAATACCAATGCTGTAGGAAGTCCTACAGCCAAGTTACCTGCCCACTGGGGCGTGGCCTCTTGAATTATGCTGATGTAGAGTATGTGTCTGGCCTCTTTTCCGGCTGCAGGATTTGGTTTCTGATCTCTGTTTCAGCAGAAGATTCTGATTTGTGAGTCTACCCCTAAATAAATAACCATCTATTTCTCAATTCTGAGCTATTTTAGAATTTTTGTTTTGTTTTGTTTTTCGAGACAGGGTTTCTCTGCAGCTTTGGAGCCAGTCCTGGAACTAGCTCTTGTAGACCAGGCTGGTCTCGAATTCACAGAGATCCAACTGCCTCTGCCTCCTGAGTGCTGGGATTAAAGGCATGTGCCATCACCACCCAGTGTACAATTTCTTTTAAGCGTCCTTCTTCAATATCAATGACATTCTTCATAAAAAAAAAATCTTAAAATCTATATGAAGTGGAACTGGAGAGACAGCTCAGTGGTTAAGAGAACTGGTTGTTTTTCCAGAGGTCCTGAGTTCAATTTCCAGCAACCACATGGTGACTCATGACCTGTAATAAGATCTACTTCTGGCCTGCAGGGACACATGTAGGCAAAACATTATACACATAATAAATAAATAAATAAATCTTTTAAAAATTTTTATATGGAAGCACAAAGGACTCCAAATAGCCAACGTAGCAGGAAAAACAATGCTAAAGGCATCAAATACCTAATTTCATATGCACTACAGAACCACATTAACAAAACCAGCCTGCCAGGTGGTGGTGGCATACACCTTTAATCCCAGTACTAGGGGGGCAAAAGCAGGTGGACCCTTGTAAGTTCAAGGCCTGCCTGGTCTTCAAAGCAAGTTCCAGGACATCCAGGGCTCTTACACAGAGAAATCCTGTCTTGAAAAAACAAACAAACAAAAAACAGCCTGGCTTATGCATAGAACAAACATGTATGATTGCAATAGAATGGTCCCCAAACAGAAAAATGTAGCCCCAGCTATCTGATACTTGACAAAAGTGATGAAAGCAGATTCTGGATAAAAGAAAACTTCAGACTTCCACTGGAGCAGAGACCTCCACAGGAGCAGGTACAAGGGAGCAACCACCAAAGGAGCAGTCTGAGCCAGAGACCTCTGCAGGACCTGGCACAAGTCAAGGGCCTCCAAGGGAGCAGGCCCAAGCCAAGGACATCTGTGGGAACAGACCTGAGCCAACTACCTCAGCCAGAACAGGCCCAAGCCAGTGACCTCCACAGGAGGAGGCTTGAACCCATGACCTCCACTGGAGCAGGTGTGAGGCAACAACTTCCACAGGAACAGGTACAAGGGAGCCACCACTAAGGGAACAAGCCCAAGCCACAGATCTCTGTGGACTGGGCATAAATCAGCGACCTCTGAGGTAGCAGGTCCAAGCCTGTGACGTCCACTGGAGCAGGCCTGAACCAGTGACCAAATTAGCAAAACCAGAAATGAAAAGGGGGACATAACAACAGACATGGAGGAAATCCAGAGAAACAGTGGGTTAACAAGACAAAACAGCAGCCTAGAGAATGGGAAAAGAACTT
>NW_026068010.1:1271400-1276027 GCF_014885135.2 Alexandromys fortis
CAATATGTTGGACCCATGGAGAGATCAAGTTTATAAACTTGTATAGAATCAAGGGTCTTTGCTTTTACTTAATAGACTTGGTCTTCTTGTTGTTTTTGGGGGACTTCGTGGATCTGGGCATAATACATAATGGAGTTCACAGCAGAAAAAAATAATTTCTTGAAATTTGTGGGCAAATGGATAGACCTAGAAAACCTAGATCCCAGGTAACCCAGACCCAGAATGAGAAATATCATATGTATTCACTCATAAGTGGCTTTTAGATATAAAAACAAAGCAAAAACAACCTACAAACTACAATGCCAGAGGATCTAGACTACAAAGAGGACCCTAAGAAAGACATACATGGATCAAAACTACTTGGGCCGTAGAAAAAGACAAGATCTCTGGAATAAATTGGGAGCATGGGGACCATGGGAGAGGGTAGAAGGGAAGGGGAGAAGAAAAGAGGGGAGTGGAGAAAAAGATATAGCTCAATAAAAACAATTTATAAAAGCAAACTTCAACAAATGGTGGTGAGGAAACTGCATGTCCAATTAGATAAGGACACTAGATCTCTTTCTCATTTAAAAAAGCCAGCTCAAAATGAAATAAATGTTTCCAGTGGTTTGACTGTTAAATGTTCCCCACTGCCAACTCCTCCAACCCTCCCCATCCCCACTAGGTGTTATGATGATTCAGCCACAATATGGCTGACACTTCGGGTTCCAGGGCCACGCATGTGAAGACAAGCCCTCAGGTGTGAACCACAGGTGGCATGGTTGCATCACCAATGCATGATGCAGCTGCATGAGCCCTTGTGGCCATGTGCGAGCTCTGTCTGCATATGATGTAACCACGTCATCCCCCTGTGCACATGCCCTAGGCAGCCCTTAAAAGCTGGATGTGCCATCTTCAGCTCTCTCTCGCTCTCTCGCGCTCTCTGCAAACTGACCAAGCTTAGACATCTCCCCTTAATAAACTCCTAACAGGTTTTTTTTAATATTTATTTATTTATTATGTATACAATATTCTGTCTGTATGTCTGCTGACCAGAAGAGGGCACCAGACGTCACTACAGATGGTTGTGAGCCACTATGTGGTTGCTGGGAATTGAACTCAGGACCTTTGGAAGAGCAGGCAATGCTCTTAACCACTGAGCCATCTCTCCAGCCCCCTCCTAACAGGTTTGTTGTGTGTTCCATGTTTCCTTCTCACTTGCACCAGGTAATTGCATTGGTTCTGTGAGACTCAGGAGGCTCTCCTGCCCCTCTCTGGGGGTCAGGATCCAGAACCGGGTAATTTTTTTTCCACAACAATCACATGTTCCATCTGCCTGAGCATGACCTCTATGCACACCACTGGCTTCAATTGGTGAGTTTCCCCATTCTGGTCAGTTAACCATTTCTCCCAACCAGAGGAATTCACCATTGAGCTCCCGGAAATCTTCTGGTATTCCTAGAAATGGGAGGACAGCCCCCAACCACCACCTTCATGGCTACAGTAAAGCCCTAAAATGCTGACTTTCATCTCTGGATTGCTTCCCATAGCTAAAAATGTGATTGGACAACCCAAGGTTGCCTGCCCACCCCAGATTTTTCTTTTTCTTTTCTTTTGGACCATTCATCAATGGTCCCCACCATGGGAGACCACTCTGTCTCCAGTCTCTCTGGTTTCCCAGTCGCTCTGACTGGAGCCAGCCAGGCTTTAACACCCCTGTAGACAGAAGATGCTCATCTACAAGTCCTGCCATGTTCACCGCCATCACACCTGCCTAGAGAGGGGAGATGTCCACCTATAAGCCTTGTGATGTCACTGTTTTCATGGTTTCAGTTATGGATAACAAGCCATCCAAGACCATCAATCCAGCCTCCCCCCTGAGATGCCTTTTAGAGGCCCTGAAATCCCAGGCCTTAATGCCCTACAAACAGATTTCCACAAATGTCCATCTTCGTTAAAAATTTTTAGAAAAAAGGCCTCATTACAATTTAGATAACAATTTAAAGTGGTTGCCTAGTGGCACCTTTGATCCTGATATTTATGGGAGCTTTCTAACTACTGTCAGCACACAGGCAAATGGAAGGAGTCTCCTTATATCCAAGCCTTTTACTATCTAAGCTCTAAACCAAAGCCCTCTGTCCTTGCAAGTTTTTCACCTGCTCATGTGTTCCTAGCTATGCCATCTGAGCTGGAAGAACCCTCCACTTCTGCTCTGACCCAGCTAACGAACCCCCGCCTTTTTGACCTCAGCGGACAGCTACTCCTGCTCCTTCTTATAATCTCACCTTTCATGATATCTATATGATCCTATCTAATAACCTACTTCCTGAAGAGTGCCGGAGAGTTTGGGAGCAGGCCAGACTACATGCAGACAAGGTTCATCAAACATATGAAACACATACCCCAGGGGCAGAGGTGGTCCCCAAGCAGGAACCACACTGGGATTATAACACTCCAGGTAGAATTTTAGCTAGGGACTAGTTTTTTACTTGCTTTCTGGCAGGTCTCTGTAAGGCTGCCCTCAAGGCAGTAAACTATAATAAACACTTAGAAGTCATTCAAGATACGAAGGAAAATCCTTCTGTATTTTTGGAATGCCTCACTAAAGCTCTGTTACAATATATTAACTTAGATCTAGAAACCACAGAAGGCTCACTCATTTTTTTTCTCAGTGCTAACCTGACATTAAGGCTAAACTTAGACATTTGGAGAAAGGTCCCTTGTCCCCACAGGCCAAAGTCTTAGAGTTGGCTTTTCAGGTGTACCATGCAAGGAATGACAAAGCCCGCAACAACCACTGTCACGTGCTGGCCATGGCCCTCTGACTGGCCAAGGCAACAGACTGCCTGATCCGTGCTGTCCATGCTGTCCCCTCGCCCCCCTGGGGCTCGAGAACCACCAGGCCCATGTTTCAAATACAGTAGAACTGGTCACTGGACCCAAGCATGCCCTAATTCTCATCTTGGTCCTGTGAGACCTTGTCCTAGATTCTGTAGGAAGAACATTGGGCAGTCAATTGTCCTCGTACACATTGTGGCATGGAGACATCAAACCCAAAAAATTCCCAATTTGGCCTTCTAGATATGGCCCGACGAGTGAGGCTGCCCAGGCTCCTTTGACCAGACCAAAACCATCATCTGTAACAGGGAGCCATGAGTAAATATCACAGTATCAGAACGGCCCATCTCCTTTCTCTTGGACTCTGGAGCCATATACTCAGTACTGAGGAATTCTGGGGGTTCTTTCTTCTATTTTTCCTATTGTCAGGGTAGGGGGACAGTCTTATCTACCTCAGCAGACTACACCACTTAACTGTGTTTTTACCGGTATTTAGCTTTCATTTTTAGTCATGCCAACCTGCCTAGTACCTCTTATGGGAAGAGGTTATTTACTTGGGATTAACTATTACCCCAACCCAAAAAGCTATTACCCTAGACAGGAAAAACCTTACCTCCTTCCCAAATTCTTTCCCTCCAGGTGGCAGTAGAAGATGCCACACTCACTTTCCAATCCTGCCTACTCCTAAATAACTCAAATCTCCTACCTCAACCTTAATATTAATTATTCTCCATCTCATTCCTGCCTGGAAACCTTAGAGGATCTACTGCCCCACCCCTCACATATACAGGAGGGCAAACTGTCCCAGGCCACTTATACCTGGTACACAGACGGCAGCTCCTTTTCATGTGAAGGGATCTGTAGAGCAGGCTATGCCATAGTGTCAGATACTGGGGTGCTGGAGGCACAGGCATTACCCGCCTATACCACTGATCAGCAGGCTGAATTAATAACCCTTACCCATGCCTTCCAGTTAGCAAAGGGACACTCTCTAAATGTTTACACAGACTCCAAATATGCCCTTCATATCCCCCTGTCCCACACAGCTATCTGGAAGGAGCATGGGCTTCTTAAGACAAAAGGAGATTCCATAAGTAACTTAGATTACATTATGGATATGCTAAAAGCCTCCTATCTCCTCAAAGCTATAGGAATTATTCACTGTTGGTCTCAGTTCCATTATTTCCAAGGAAAATAACCAGGCTGACCAAGCAGCTAGAACAGCAGCATTTCAGAGCCCAAACCTACCTCAGTCACCTCAGGGGATTCAGACAGCATAGTTCATACATTCTCACAGACAGCCCCTGACACCCAACAAATTCTGTCCTACCTACATCAGCTCTTTCAGCCTAATAGCAAAGCTCTGCTTCATTTTGTCAAGGCTCATCTCCAACCCACCCCCCAGGACTTAGAGTTCTTAAAAGCTATCACTCCCTCTTGTAAAGTCTGTCGAAAGTCAGATCCCAAGACCAAATATTGTAGCTTCTATTTTCCCACCCACCAGGCCAGGGGCTCTTTTCCAGGAACTGACTGGCATCTTGATTTTACTCATATGCCCAAGTTAGACAAGTTAAATATCTCCTGGTTTTGGTGGACTGATGGGGGAAGGACATTGGTTAATTATAATAAAGAAACTGCCTCGGCCCTCATAGGACAGAAAATTAGGTAGGCGGAGTAGACAGAAGAGAATTCTGGGAGAAAGAAGCTTAGTGGAAGAGTCGCCATGATTCTCCTGCTCCAGACAGACGCAGGTTAAGATCCTCCCTGGTAAGCCAGCTCGTGGGCTACACAGAATATTAGAAATGGGTTA
>NW_026068010.1:1278313-1285292 GCF_014885135.2 Alexandromys fortis
CTCACCCATTAAAAACCGCAAACTCCCCAAATTTTTGTCTCATTCCCACCCATTAAAGATCCCAAACTCCCCAAATATTTATAATAAGCAAAAGGGTGGAATGTTATGATTCAGCCACAATATGGCTGACACTTCTGGGTTCCAGGGCCACGCATGTGCGGACAAGCCCTCAGGCGTGAACCACATGCAGCATGGTTGCATCACCTATGTATGACACAGCTGCATGAGCCCTTGCACACACGCATGAGCTCCGTCATAACCACACTATCCCCCTGTGCACATGCACTAGGCAGCCCTTAAAAGCTGGATGCGCCATCTTCAGCTTTCTCTTTCTCTCTCTGCACACCGACCTCACCAGGCCTGCACAACCCCCCTTAATAAACTCATAAGTGGGTTTGTTGCGTGTTCCATGTTTCCTTCTCACACACACCAGGTAATTTCACTAGGCTCATGCACCTCAACACTTTGGGTCCAGCTGGTAGCGCTATTTTGGAATGTTATGGTTCCTAGAGGTGCAGCCTTTCTGGAGACCGAGGTTTTATAGTCTGGTTGCACTTCCTGTCCTCTGCTTCCTGACTACTGATAAATGTGACCAGCTGCCCCATGTTCCTCTTGTCGTTCCCCCGCCTTGGCACAGCCCTTCTTAAACTGTAGCCCACAGTTCCCTTTATGCCCTAAGTTGCTGCTGGTCAGGTATTTGTTCATAACAATGAGAAAACAGAAAATTAATTACTTTTTTAAAGGTATGTGTGGTATGCATGTGGAGAACTGAGGATGGTGGGAATTTGCTCATTTCTCCTTACCTTATTCACTGAGGCAGGATCTCTCAGTCAAACCCAGATCCCTGGGGTACTGTCTCACTAGCCAGCTTGTTCTCTGAGGCTGAAATTTCAGGCTGGCATCCATGCCCACCCAGAGTCTACATGGGCCTTGGGGATCCGAACTCAGGTCCTCTGACTTCCACAACAAGCCCTTTAATCCCTGAGTATCTTTCTTGACCAAATAAATATAGCACTTTAAGACTCACATTTTGTCTCCTTTGTTTCTTGTCTACAATGGTGTGAACACACAACTTCTCCAAGCCCTCTTGATCAACACTTCTGAGTCACAGTAAGTCCTTCTGCTCTCTTTTCTGTTCCAGCACACAAGTGGCTAAGACAGGGAGACACTTATATAAAAGGCTCAGTGAACATGAGGAAACAATCATTAGTACATGACAGGGATCTTGAAGATGTAATCAAGCTGATTTTCAAAAAAGTAAAGTAGGGCTGTGGTGTGAGACAATGGTCTGTATTCTGCCAATTATATTTTAAATAAACGCTGATTGGCCAGTAGCCAGGCAGGAAGTATAGGTGGGACAACCAGACAGGAAGTAGAGGTGTGTCAATGAGAACAGGAGAATTCTGATAAAAAGCAAATCCTATTCTGAAGTCCTGTCCTAGCCATAGGAGAAGCAAGATGTGACTGTCCCGCCAAATAATGTACCAAGCCACATGGTTAACATAGATAAGAATAATGGGCTAATATAAGTTATAAGAGTTAATAAGAAGTCCGAGCTAATGGGCCAATCAGTTTATAACTAATGTAGACCTCTGTGTGATTTCTTTGGGACTTAATGATTGTGGGAACCTGGCAGGACAGAAACCCTGACAAAAGGACTGGAGACATGGCTCAGCGGTGAAGACTGTTCTTGCAGAGGTTTTGAGTTCCATTTATAGCAATGTGGTGTTCACAACTACCTGTAATAAGATCTGGTGCCCTGTTCTTCCTGTAGGAACACATGCAGGCAGGACAGTGTATATAAAAATAAATAAATCTTTAAAAAAAAAAAAAGAAAGCAAAGTAGCTGTCATGATGGCTCAGCAGTTAAGAGCACTGATTATTCTTCCAGAGAACCCAGGCTCAATTCCCAGCACCCACATGGCAGCTCACAATTATCTGTAACTCCAGTTCCAGGGAATCTGATACCTTGATACCAATGCACAAAAAAATTAAGCTAAATTTAAAAAAAAAGAACACAAGTATCTTGTGGCACTGTACTATCATAACAATTTTATTTCCACATTTTAATTTTGCTCACTTCCCAGTTTCTCAAGATTGACATGCTAGATTAGTACATTAGAAGCTCCCTTAACTGAGTCATCACGCTGGCTGGTGTTAAACACAGGGACAGCAGACGCCCAGTGTATATAGGTCATAGTTTTATTTTTCTAAAAATCTTCATGACAACTGAGCTTATTACAATTCCATAATTTTATTAAATCACATAACTTGATGACATTAAAAATCTTAAAGTTTGAAAACACTAGAACAAAACAGGAAACTCATTAAAGCTCTAGGTGTTGCCATTTAAAACGTGGTGTGAGAGGGACAGAAGCCATTTGACAGAGCTCACATGGAGGGGTTTTTATTGGGGGAAAGGGAGTGGAAAAGAGGGGGAGGGGAGACCGGTCTTTGAAGACAGGAGTAGCAGAAGAGAAGAGAGAGGGAAAGAGGCAGAGGCAATCAAAGAAGAAGGGAGGGAGAGAGAGAAAGAGATGGGAGGTGGGCAAGGCCCACTTTTTTTTTTTTTTTTTTTTTTTTTTTTTTNAGTGCTGGGATTAAAGGCGTGCGCCACGACCGCCCTGCCATTCCTCCATTTTGTTTATTTATTTTTTAAATATTTATTTATTATGTATACAATATTCTGTCTGTGTATATGCCTGCGGGCCAGAAGAGGGCACCAGACCTCATTACAGATGGTTGTGAGCCACCATGTGGTTGCTGGGAATTGAACTCAGGACCTTTGGAAGAGC
Organism: Alexandromys fortis; assembly: GCF_014885135.2. Lineage (NCBI taxonomy): Eukaryota > Metazoa > Chordata > Mammalia > Rodentia > Cricetidae > Alexandromys > Alexandromys fortis. The sequence continues at coordinate 1,281,109 of NW_026068010.1, forward strand.
AGGCAATGCTCTTAACCACTGAGCCACCTCTCCAGCTCCCCATTTTGTTTATTATAAAAGTGTGAGGAGTTAGAAAGGGACTGCAGGTGAGGCGGGGATGAGGATGTGTGTTCTTGAGACTGTTTCATGCTGACCTGGGGGGCAACAACCATCTTTGGGACACCTGAGGAAGGTGGGGTGTTGGCCAAGTCCTGAAATAGCTGGCTATTTCACTCCACTGTCCAGGCTCTGTAGGGTCATCTGGTGCCTCTTGGACCTGGCAAGAAGCAGTTTCAATGGATCCAAGTGGACTTCCTGGAGCTCACAAGAAACATACACTCAGAATTAAACAGGAGTTCAGCGAATTAAAAGGGAAAACCAGTGTGTGCTGAGCAAGACGAAGCTGACTTCTCCATCTGACCTGCACATTACAGCAAACAGACAGGACATTTAGAGAGGGAGAACAGGCTAACACAAGCAGGTTTTGGAGTAATGAAAAAGAGAAGAATGCTTTCTTGGTCCCCCGACTGCCTCATCCAAGGAATACTGAGGCCAGATTTTATTTGAAAGGAATGGTCAGTGGGTCTCCAAAAGACAGCCCACTGGAAGTGAGAAGGTGTATGACACAGGTCCCAAGGATGAGGTAGAGGAATATTGAGTGGGCACAGTGAGTGAGGTACAGAAAGAATATCTGTAGGTCTGAACACACTGGCATCCCAGAGACCCAGGGAGGATAAGACTGAGTGGGTACAAGCTGCTCAGTATGTCGTCATACAATAGCAGGGGCCAAGGGCTCTGAACCTGAGAGAGACACAGTCACCTGGGACCAGGACTTCAAGAAAAGCCAGAAGGCGAGGAAAGGAATGTGCTGGAGAAAAGAAAGCCTCGCCTCCAGCGGAATGGCCAGAGGTGGGTAACCCTACCAGAGACCCAGTTACCAGTATTGAATGGAAGGCAAAGCAGTTGGTGAAAGAGAAAGCATATTTGTTGCAGGTGGAAGACAGCAGATCAGAAAAGCAGTATCTAAAGGATCTTTGGACCAGATCTGACTGCAAATGTGGGCGAGTTTAGAAGCCCATATATCTGGCAGTTAAGTGCAAAGGTTGGAGGTATAGATGACGCCAAAGTTTCCATGAGTCAGACAGATAAGTGAGACCCAACGTCTTAATTCCCAGCATCCCAGGAATTCAGAGAGGGTCGATTTTGAGAAGGCACAGGCTGCTCAGTGATTCGTCAAACACAGAGCAGGGGCCAAAGACTCTGGAGTCCAAGAGAGCCATGGTTGTCTGGTACCAGGGCTAAATGAGGCCCAAAAGATGAGAGACAACACTTGAGAGATGAATCCTCACTCGTGGAAAATGACCAGAGGTGGAGAAGAGCGTCTCAGCAGTAGGGCTGGTGTTAGATGGAGGGGTCCGGAGATCCATCAGTTGAAGAAGTGAGCCTGTCTTACGTGGATTAGGTCTCAGGATCCCAGTGCGCCTCAGATGGCCAGCGGGCAGGATGAAGTGCCAGAAGAGCCTTTTCCAGCCAGAGAACCAATGTTGTCGTTTATTTTATGTATGAGCGCTCTATCTGCTCGTATGCCTGTATCCCAAAAGATGGCATCAGATGCTTCTGAGATGGTTGTGAGGCACCATATGGTTGCTGGAAATTGAACTCAGGACCTCCGGAAGAGCAGCCAGTGCTCTTAATGGCTAAGTCATCTCTCCAGCTCTCCAAGCAGCAACCTCAAGAATAGAATCCCAATAGCTCAAGAAGTAAAAGCGAGAATTTATAGGCAAAACTAAATTTAAGAACTTCCTCCACAGAAAAGGAAACATTGAGATAAAGAGAAATCCTAAATTGGGAGAAACTATTATGAGTTATTTCTCTGGAAAAAAAATTCAAAATATATAAAGGACTTTAAAAGTTATCTAAAAATAAATAGTCCAGTAGATCAGTGGGCAAATGATCTGAATGGACTCTTTCCAAAGAGGTAGAAGTGAGAGGTCTGGGGAGATGAGGCCAGCAGACAAGAGCACCTCCTGCTCATTCAGGGATCTGAATTTGGACACAGCACCCACACTGGGAGGCTTACAGACAGCTGTAACTCTGGCTCCAGTGCGTTGGATGCCCTCTCCTGATCTTGTGTAACACACACGTGCGTGGGCACACACACACACACACAATTTTAAAATTAAAAAAAATTAAAGTTCAAATGACGAATAAATATTTGAAAAGGTGCTCAACATTTTTATCCATTAGGAAAAGTCAAATCAAATCAAACTACATTAAAATTCCATTTCATGCCAGGCAATGGTGGCACAAGTCATTAACCCCAGAGCTCAGGAGGCAGAGGCAGGTGGATCTCTGTGAGTTTAAGGCCAGCCTGGTTTACAGAGTGAGTTCCAGGACAGCCAGGGCTACATGGCAAAACCCTGCCTCAGGGGGGAAAAAATCATTTCACCCATTCAGAATGGCTACTATGACTTCCTCCTTTCAACAAAACAGAACTGCCAGGGTTGGTGATATAGCTCAGTTGGCAGAGTGCTTGCCAAACATGCACGAGGCTTTGGGTTTGATCCACAGTAGCATATAAAATTGGACATGGTGGTACACACTTATATTTTCAACATTCTGGAGGTAGGGAGGGGCAGGAGGTACAGAAGTCCAAGGTCACAGCAACACAGCGAATGAGAGGCTAGCCTGGGACGAGGGAATAAGGGAGACTCTCTCAAGAAAAAAAAAGTTCCAGTTCACAGGGGGGCATGGTGGCTCATGTCTATAATGCCAGCACTCATGTTGAGACAGGAGGATTATCATGAGTTCAAGACAGTGAGTCTGAGACCAGCCTGCAGAACAATGTGAGACCTTGTCTCCAAATCAAATTCAGGGCCCAGCAGCCGATGTGAAGTTGCACGGATCAGGTGAACATTTTTAAAGCTACATTTCAAACGAACGCTTTCACTTCCTCTGTTGTTGGTAGGACTGGGTTGTTGGCCTCCTAAGCCACTTTTCGGTTTTTAAATTTTGCTAAGAATCTCTTCTGAGATTTTTGTATTCACTTTCTTAGCATCGCAAACAAAGTTCTTTAAAAAAAAAAAAAAAAACACCTTCGTCCTCAGAAATCTCGCCTGTTAGGATGGCTTCTTCCAAAGCACTAGAAAGAGCCCTGTGGGAGAGGAAGTGCCGAGGCTGGAACCCAGGCTGTGAGCACTATAGGAAGAAGTACGACAACTTCTACAGGACACACCGCCCATAATAATGCGAGCCAGAAGCTCACCAAGAACAGAAATCCACGACCCCGAGGGACGTGCTCATACACATGCTCACTGCAGCACTAGTCACGACGGCAGAAAGGGGGGGGGGGGAGCAAGTCAACCGCGCCCTTAAGAAGACATCCAAAGAAGGTCGGTATCTGCGGGTGTCTGCAGGCACTGCAGCCTTGAGCAACCCTGCTGTGGGAAAAGTGGATGCTTGTTTACTAAACAGTTTGAGTTTTTCAAGGTGAAAGTAGATCTGGAGATAGGTTCCAGGACAAAGTGAACACGTGACCTGGTTATCTTCCCTTGACTCAATTCAGCCCAGAGTTACCTGAGCAGGTCTCAACTGGGGGACCGCCTCGGTTAGACTTGCCAGTGGGAGGAGGATTTTCTTGATTGCTAATTGCTGTAGGTGAACTCAGCTCACCACGGCTGGTTCCATCTCTCAGCGAGGGGCCCTGGACTCTATACAGAAGGTGAGCAGAGGCTAGAGAGCATCCTGTAAGCAGTTTTCCTCCATGGCTCCTGCCTCTGCTGCTTAAGTGCCTGCCCTGCCTCAGGGATGGACTGTGACCTGGAACTGAAATATAAAAGAATCCTTTTCTCCCCGCATTCCTTTTTGGTCGTGGTGTTTACCACAGCAACAGAAAGCAAAGTAGGACCCACGACACTACTAACCACTTATAATTGTTAATTTTTTTCTTATTTCTCTTTTTCCCATCCTTCCGTTTCCGTCTTCCTTTCTTTCCCTCTCACTGCTTCTTTCCTCCTCAGTCTCTGGAGTGTGGGACTAAAGGCGTACATCAACACATACGACACTGAAACCTTTACACGTCTTTCACATGGCTTGTCACGATACTGTCCCAGTTCTCATTTTGTTATTCTTTTTTGTTATTTACTTTTGGGAGACTTCTTTTTTTTAAAAAATATTTATTTATTATGTATACAATGTTCTGTCTG
>NW_026068010.1:1286394-1312619 GCF_014885135.2 Alexandromys fortis
TTTTTTTTTTTTTTGGTTTTTCAAGACAGGGTTCCTCTGTAGCTTTGGAGCCTGTCCTGGAACTCGTTCTTGTAGACCAGGCTTGGCCTGGAACTCACAGAGATCCGCCTGCCTCTGCCTACCGAGTGCTGGGATTAAAGGCTAGCGCCACCGTCGCCTGGTTATATGTGTATTTCTGCTCTTGATTAAGGTATTGTGTTTGTGCAGATCATTTAAAAATGTGATGTATAATTAAAAATATAGGTTAATAGCCATATAAAATGGTCAAGCTTTTAGTCATGTTAGTTAGGTTTTCTAGATGTACGGATATTTTTCAGATGGATAGATATTCTTCAAACCATTAAAGGCTTAAAGAATATGGCACTTAAATGTTCTAAGAACATTTTCTTAGCAATGAAACACATCTGCTCTTGGCTGTACCAGTCTACTTCAAGAGAATGATGGGCATCAAAGAGGTTCCTTATCAGGTTTGTTAGGCATTTGGGCAAGAAACTGCTCTTGCCTGGACTGCTTAATAGTATGTTGTATAAACTGGACATGCAAGAGCCACAGAAAAATGACTGCTGAAATTGCCTAAAGAAAATGAGACAGAGCCGGGCGGCGGTGGCACACGCCCCTAATCCCAGCACTCGGGAGGCAGAGGCAGGCGGATCTCTGTGAGTTCGAGACCAGCCTGGTCTACAAGAGCTAGTTCCAGGACAGGAACCAAAAAAGCTACGGAGAAACTCTGTCTCAAAAAAAAAAAAAAAGAAAAGAAAATGAGACAGACCTTCAGGCTTCCTGCTTCATGAAAGAGTCTGACAGACATTCTGCAGGACACAGAAGAAAGTGACTGACAAACTGCCAGTATAGGTGGAACTGTCTTTGAAATTTCCTGCTTCATGAAAAAGTCTGCTGGATACTATGGGCCTGTAGGTTGAAGATGGATACCTGCAATGTTACAGAAGAACTTTGGGTGACTGTCCAGGCAGCAAGATGTAGCTGTCAATTCTAGAGTCTGGGCTTTGCTTACAATGCACTTCCTGTTTACTTAGGTAGTATTATATCCTTCTGGAATCTTTGGTGGAGTTGAAAAGTATTTAAAATTATAGTTTTCCTTAGTTATAATAAAAGATAAGAGGCTGGAGAGATGGCTCAGAGGTTAAGAACACTGGTTGTTTTTCCAAAGGTCCTGAGTTCAATTCCCAGCAACCACATGTGTTTCAGCTGCAGCCACCAGAAACCACTCTCCCATCTTGTGCTCAGAGTAGCTGCAAGCAAGTTGTTTACAGGAAATTCAGGGTCTGGGGGTCCACAGCCCCCAACAGCTCCCCTTTTTCTATATAATTAGACCAAGGTTCTGGACTGGCATGGGCATAGCACAAAATATGATAGCAATAAGTTGGAAAATGCCCTAGCAAATATGATTATTCTATTAAATGCTGGTACTGGCTACAAGATAGTCACAGCAGCCATCTGGCTAAAGGCAATTCCAGCTGCCACGAAGGAGGCCGCATGGGTGACAATAGTGGCCCACCTGTGGTGATCCCGAAGTCTTGGCCTGTTGGGGTTCAGTGCCAGCCCAGACCCTAAATTATTTCTCCAGACCAGAGGGGAGGCATCAGATTAAAGACACAACTCACAAGGCTTTCTAAGGAGGGAGAGTCTCTGTGTGATCCCTCATGAAATCCTGAGTTCACATCCTGGAAATTCCTCTGTGTTTATTCTCTAAACAGCCTTATATACCAAAACATAAACTGAGGGGGAAATTCACTAGCATTTTGTTTCCTAGGTAACCAGGTAAATGGTTGTGGTCTCATCCACAGCTTTGACCACACCTTTCTACGCCGTCTCTGTCACTTCTTCCTATCTTCCTGCTCTGTATGCCAGCTCTGTCACGTAGGCCGAATTAACATTCTTTTCGGGCATTCTCCAAATTACAAAGAAGGAACAGAACAACATTCTGACCCTTTGAATGGGATGGCGACAGGCTAGGTGACCACCTCCTGTGTGACCCGTGTAAACTGTGGCCTGGGAGTCTGGTCATCATGCCATGTAGAAATAACGGCCTACATCGACTAGGATGGCTCGGCAGTTGTCCTCGAACTCCAGATCCTCCTGCCTCTACCTCCTTCAGCAAATCCCACTGGCATGTGCCACCACTGCTGCTACTGCACATGTTCCTTGGGTCCGGTAGGAAAGTCTGCCGGTTGTGCCACAGACTCTTGGGTGCACAGAGCTGGGAACCACACCACAGCCTTCTCCTCATCCCGCCGCCACCTTCTCCATATGCTGTGCATAGATGGGCAGCCCAGTGGGGTCTGAGCGGCTCTGGCTTGCCTCAGCTCCAGCACTGGTTGCAGTGGCCAATGCTCCTGGCACTGCCACGGCATCCTCCTCTGCCCCACAACCTCCAGTAAACAATTTTGGGAAATTCGGGTGTCATTCTCCAAACTACTTCCTGTTGTTTATTGGGCGAAGTTTCACAGCAAGATACCTTTCTTAGCAGTTCCCAGAATCAAATGTCTCTCTCCAGTCAAAAAAACCAAAAGACAACACAAGAATATACATAATCTGCCGGGTATTGGTGGTGCATGCGTTTAATCCCAGCACTTTGGAGGCAGAGGCAGGTGGATCTCTGTGAGTTCGAGGCCAGCCTGGTCTGTAAGAGCTAGTTTCAGGACAGGCTCCAAAGCTTCAGAAAAACCCTGTCATGAAATATATATATACCAAATTCTCTGTGTACAGTCCATCATTAAGTGGTATATTATTTCTTTGCTCCTTTTAATCTGTCTATACTCTGTCTCTTTAAAAACTTACCCTTTTTCTTCCATTCTTTTTGAGGCCTTCGATTCACCCTCCCCATTCCCAAGTGCAATCTCTCAGCATGTCCCTAGTTCTCGATCTCGCTGGGGCCTCCACTTGGAAAGCACACCATCTGCTCTATGCTCTGTGCACTAAGTGCTACGGTATGATCCACAAGCCAGGAACTAGGCTGGAGATTTAAAAACATAACACACACAGACAGAGACACGGGGACAAGGGTCATCCCTGAAACAAGAATGCCAACTTTATTGTGTTCAGGGGCACCTTATATAGTGCTCTGGCCACGCCCCAGCTCTCAGGATCTTTCAGCTGCGGCCACCAGAAACCACTCTCCTGTCTTGTGCTCAGAGCAGCTGCAAACACAAGAGAACAAGTTGTTTTGCTCAGAGCAGCTGCAAGCAAGTTGTTTACAGGAAATTTAGGGTCTGGAGGTCCACAGCACCCATCACTTAGCCTCTTGGGGTGTGTCCAACAGAGAATTTTGTTTGGTTTGATTTGGTTTTTGAGAGTGTCTCACTACGTCCCTCTGGCTTGCCTGGAACTCACAGAGATTTGCCTGCTTCTGCCTCCCCAATGCTAGACTCTAGAGATTATCATGCTACTGCTGGAAATCTAACACAACGCTTTGAGCATGTTGGGTAAGCTTTCTACCACTGTTTCATGTCCAGCTCTACTTTTATTAATACAAAGATGCATTTATTTTTGTTTCTGTGTATGAGGGTTTTGCCTGCATATGTTTGTATACCTGTACTGTGTGTGTACTACATCCTCTGAGGCCAGAAGAAAATATTGGATTCCCTGGAACTGAAGTTACAGACAGTTCCCATGAGGGTGGTGGGAATTGAACCTGGGACCTCTGAAAGAGAGAGTGCTCTTACCTGATGGATCATTTCTCCAGACTATTTTCTTTTCTTTTCTTTTCTTTTCCTTTTCTTTTCTTTCTTTTTCTTTTTCTTTTTTTTTTTTTTTGGTTTTTCGAGACAGGGTTTCTCTGTGGTTTTGGAGCCTGTCCTGGAACTAGCTCTTGTAGACCAGGCTGGTCTCGAACTCACAAAGATCTGCCTGCCTCTGCCTCCCTAGTGCTGGGATTAAAGGCGTGCGCCACCACCGCCCGACCAAACTCTTTTCTTTTAAAGTTTGATTGTTGACATTATTTTCTAGTCTAAGTCCACTGTAATTTATAAAATGTATGTGGGGTTCAGGAGATGCTCAGGGGCAAAAGGCACACAGCGTTCTTGTGGAGGACCTGGATTAATTTCCTGGTGCCCACATCTGATAGTTCACCACCCCCTGTAACTCCAGTTCTCAGAGATATGATGTCTCTGGCCTTGACAGACTGCTATACAGACACACATATAGTTATAAATAATTTAAAAAAAACTATATATGCTTTCACTGGGGTGGACTCCCTTGAGTTGTTCATCAGGGAAGCCTCCACAACAACATAGGCAATTGCCAACACACGTCCCGTTTGCTAGACATACAGAAATCAGATTGGAACTGAGCTGGACGCTTGCTTACCCTTGTAGTACAAGTAGGTGCTATGCAGGTGAGAATTGTCAGCAACAGTCTTACTCACCTGTGAAATCTGGGTACAAATGTTATGCCCAGATCACAGAATCCCCCAAAAACCAACAAGGGGCTCTCCAGGATCCCCCAAGTCCACCGGGACCACTGCCCTGTAGAGCCTTCATCTGGCAGGCAGTTAGTTCTCTTTAAGTTTCGTTTTGTGTCTTTCTGTTTTGGATATCCTTCTGTAAATGGGGCCCAGAATCTGTTAGAGCCTGTAGACGGTCCACGCGGACATGTGGAAAGATCACAGGCAGGGTACCTGGGGAGACATCCTCAGGGCCCTTCTGTAAGGGAGTGAATCTATCTGGTTTCTGTAGATAGACAGGCAGGAATGTTATAGTTATTCTTTGGGTCACCCACTGCTGCCCCGCTTGGGACACCCACACTTATATCTTTAAAAAAGAATAGCAGTTATGCCCAGATCACAGAGTCTTCCAAAAACCAATTAGGAGACCTGTATGTAAAAGCAAAGAGCCCTTATTCAAGCTTAAGCTTGGACTCTCCGCATATGTCTGACGTAGCAGAGTGCCAAGCCCAATCCCAGTAGGGTTTTTATCATAGTAGAGGTTGGGGTGAGGGGATTTCCCCAGTTCAGGACTCTGAAAGGCTGACTAGGGGTATTGGCAAAAGGAGAATAGTCCTGGGCTCAAAGACATCTGGTGATCTTTTTGTTTTGTTATTTTGACACAAGGTTTCTCTGTGTAACAGTCCTAGCTGTCCTGGAACTAGCTCTGCAAACCAGGTTGGCCTTGAACTCACAGAGGTCAGTCAGCCTGGGATTAAAGGCGGCCAGTGCCAGCAAACTCACCTAATTATTGGACTGTCAGATACTTCCCCTTAGAAGCTGGCCATCCCTGGGTGGAGTCAGCTTATAGCTTTTGGTTGAAATGTCAGGTACTTCCCCTTAGAAGCTGGCCATCCCAGGGTGGTGTCAGCTTATAGCTTTTCCTGGAACTCAGTGCAGCCTGCTAAGGCCGCTGAGTGGTCTGGGGCCCACATAAACACGACAGACCAGCCAGAGATGTGCCTACCGGTGCAGTAGGGACAAGTGTGCTAAGGGGTAACCTGATTCTCAGCTTTGAGGCCTGCTCTTCAAGAGGGATTCCTGTCTGATCCTGTAAGCTGGTTAAAAGCCCATGTCTGGGGAGGTCATGGGCCCTAGAGGGGAAGCCCATCAAATTGCCTTCTAAACCATTATGTTTGTGACCACAAATTAGTGCTATGTCTGCTTTGGTCAGAAAAGTTGCTCTTTGAGGTGGGCAATGGTAATTGTAGCACACTTACAATTGGTGTGGTGCTGAGAACAAGTACTTCTTGAATGATTAACCACAAATGGGATAGCTTTATCACCCTCTCCAAGGCGACAGAATGTGAGAGGTAGGGTGTGTATATAAAGGGAGTGGTGTGGATTGCTGACTTCTAGGTGTGCCTTGGCTGTTGCTTTCTTCAATCCATTGCAGAGGGAGGTGTTCATGGAGCCCCATACATTCTTCAGGATTTAAACTTGGCTAAATGGTTGAGAGGATAGGGAGTGACTTTTTTTTTCTTTGAGACAAGGTTTCTCTGTAGCTTTGGAGCCTGTCCTGGAACTAGCTCTTGTAGACCAGGCTGGCCTCGAACTCACAGAGATCTGCCTGCCTCTGCCTCCCTAGTCCTGGGATTAAAGGCATGTGCCACCACTGCCTGACTACAAATAGTATTTAAAAATCTTAGATTATGGCAATCCTATGAGATAGTATTGCTTCCTTTTTAGAAGAAAAAAAGAATCTTAACTGAGTGCTGGGATTAAAGGCGTGCGCCACCACCGCCCGGTGGGGGTGACAATTCTTTAGTGGGGTAGCCACTGAAAAGATGTACATCCTCCTGTCAACATCCTCATTCCAGCTCCTAAAACCCATTAGGTCACAAAACAAAACAACAGCTAAAAGGACATCAAAGGAGAAGTACAGGTAGTTGAGAAGAGGAAGGGGATCATTGCAAGTGTAATAACAAAAGTCAAATTGCCATACCAAAACTTATAATCAACAATGTAATTTTAATAAAACATCCAAAAATAAAACAACAGCAATCATCAATGTGATAGCGTATCTGTTGCAAATAGGAAAATTTTGTTTCTGGGTCACAAACAAAAATCTTAAAACAAGATTGATAGTTGCTAATAATCCAGTAAATTAAAGAAGCATGCTACATCTGAGTGATAAAGTGACTGGGAATACAAGGGAAAGAAACATAGCTCAGATCTAGTTCAAGTGTGTAGGGATGTGTTTAATCTTAGGGTGATCTGGAGAGAACAGCGAATAAAATGGGAGTGGGGAGATGGTTCAGTGGCTGCAAGCGCTTGCTCTCTATGCTGGCTGGTTTTGTCAACTTGACAATGGAGAGGGAGCCTCCATGGGAAAATGCCTCTATTAAGGTTGGGTTGCAGGCAAGTCTGGAGGGCATTTTCTTAATTAGTAATTGATGGGGGAGGGCCCAGCACATTGTGAGTGGGACCATTCTTGGGCTGGAGGTCTTGGGTCCTATAAGAAAGCAGGCTGAGGCGGGCAGTAGTGGCGCACGCCTTTAATCCCAGCACTTGGGAGGCAGAAGCAGGTGGATCTCTGTGAGTTCGAGGCCAGCCTGGTCTATAAGAGCTAGTTCCAGGACAACAGGCACCAATAACTACAGAGAAACCCTGTTTCGAAAAAAAGAAAAAAAAAAAGCAGGCTGAGCAAGCCAGTGAGCAGCACTCACTCCATGTAGCCTGTATCAGTTCCAGTTCCAAGTCCAGCCCTGCATGAGTTCCTGTTCTGACTTGCTTTGATATAAAGTGTAAGCCAAATAAACGTTTTCCTCCCCAACTTGCTTTTGGTCAAGTCATTTTTGGCCATTTTCATTATAGCAAAAGTAACCTCAACTAATACACCGTGCAAGTGGGGGCCTGGGTTTGGTTTCAGGAACCCACAGAAAACACCAGCTGCAGAGGTAAGCACCTGTAAATCAACACTCCTGTGGAGAGATGGGAGTGCCGGCCTACAGCTTGGGTTTGAAGCACAGCAGCAGAAACAAAACTACCTGAAAACAAGGTGGAGAGAGAATGGACTCTCAGGAGTTGTTCTCTGACCTCCACAAGAGTAGGAAGGCATGTGCACAGCCACAATACTACTAAATAAACAAACCCTAGGAAAAGAAAACAACCCAAAACCGAACTTCAAACAAAAAACCCAACTTGGAGAGACTCAAATCCCATGATCTTGACTGCCTCATCAGAGAGCCAAGGATGGAGTTTTGAAACCTGGAATTAAAACTAAGTGCTTGTGGTGGTGTGAATGAAAATGGCACCCATATGCTCACAGGGAGTGGCACAAATAAGAGGTGTGGCCCTGTTGGAGGAAGTGTGTCACTGGGGGTGGCCTTTGAGGTTTCAGATGCTCAAGTCCTGTCCAGAGTCACTCTTTCTTCCTGTTGCCTGCTGATCCAGATGTAGAATTCTCAGCTACCTCTTCAGCACCACGTCCACCCACTTGCAGACAAAGTTTCCTGCCATGACAATAGTGGACTAAGCTTTTGAACTATAAACCAGCCCCAATGAAATGTTTTCTTTCATAAGAGTTACCGTGGTCAAGGTGTCTCTTCACAGCAACAGAAACATGACAGTTTGAACCAAGTAAAGAAGCTCACAGGTTCTTCAATCTCAGAGATCCCCAAGGTTGCATACAAGACAGTATTTTCATCTGTCTCACGGGACTATTGGGAGGAACCTATGAGACAGGAGGCACCACCACAGTAACTGTCCAAGTAAGTCATCAGCATCAGAAATGGAGGGATTCAGAAAGAATGCTAAAGGAGATAAAGTTAACACAAACATGTCAGAAGTAAATCCCCACCATGCAACCAGATGGGAGAATAATTTTGCAAATGAAGACTTCCTCCAAGAAGTTCTTTAGTTATTCAGTACTCCGAATAACACTTTAAGGTAGGCATTCTTTTCAAATTTATCAAAAGCCACACGTCTAACGTATCTGGGAAGAGGAAACCTCAAATGAGGAACTGCCTCCATCAGACTGTCCTGTGGGGACATTTTAAAAAAATTAATGATCGATGTGAGAGGGCCCAATCCACTGTGAGAGTGCCATTCCTAGGCAAGGTGGTCTTGGGTGGTTAGGAAAGGCAGTTAGAAGGAAGACAGTGAGGAGAGTTCCTCCAAGGCATCAGCTTCAGTTCCTGCCCCGAGTTCCCTAACGTGGGCTGTAACTTATAAGCTAACACTTTCTTCAATATGTCGCTTCCCTAGTGGAGTTGCTGCACTCGATTATAAACTCAGACACTATTATCTGTTTTCTTCAAACACTATCCAGACAGCTGACTTCCAGAACTGTTCTGTAGGGGAGTTACCAGAAGTGTCCAGGGCATGGCTGTCTATAGATCCCATACTGTGTATGGTACCCAGCTGCCCTGCAACTAGTCCAATCTTCTAGGCTTACCAACAATGCTTCAGTTCTCTGGACTGTTCTAATTACAAAAGTTCACAGGAAGGGGCTGATGACAGAGGGAATAACCAGGTTCCTGGGGAAATGTTATGGCAGAGCTTAGGTCTGCTTCTGTTCTGTGAAAGCGTCTTGTAGAAGGCGCTGCAGATGTTAACATGTTTTATAGTTCACTGCACCGTGGACACAGGCTGGCAGCAGAGGCAGGGACACTAGCTTCACAAACTAACAGGAAGTGCGCTGCTGTTGGAAACCTGAAAGTCTAGTAACATATCCTACTCCAGTGGCCATATTAATGGAGACACAGTCAAGGTTCCGAAAAAGACTCCATTTCTCCAAACTTTCCAGTGTTGCCACATTTTTTTTGTACAAATTAATTTTGTTGAATCACTCTTCCATGAAATACACTTTGAGATACAGTATAGGGAAAATGTGAAGAAAAGAAATGGCCAACAAGTGTCTAATTGTTTTTAATAATTTATTTGAAACCTAGAATAGAGAATTTAATGAATACTACATACCCACTTCTCAGAATGAAAAGCCTAATTCAATTCGACAAATCTTGGTGTATTCACCTTTAGTCCTCCTTCACCGAGGAGGTGGAGGCAGATCAGTCTCTCAGAGTCGAGGCCAGCCCAGTTTACATAATGATTTCTAGACCAGAGCTACAAAGCAGGACCCTAAAAAAAAGTAATTACAACAAATTAATGCTATTTTTAATAATAGAATATATGCTTACCAGACAAAGGAAAATGAAAGAAAAATGAACAAAATTTATATATACTTTGTTATCACCTTACTAAAACTATGGCTGATGTTTGGAGACAATTACTCTAATCATTAATTATCTTATTTAAAAAGTTACTTATAAAGTATATATAATTTTGCATCATATTTAATATTCACAGAACATCATGAATGTAAGTTTTCCTGGCTATGATTTCCAAGTGTGCACTCCATGACTGCTTTCACTCTTCCCTGCGGTTACACTTTAGGTTACTTGCGACTTTCTTTGCTGGCTTTCTTGAGTAATATACTGCAACATAGTCCACTAGAATATAAAACCTAAAGAGGTACTTTCTTGGGTTTATCTGTCAAGAAGAACAATAACATTTCACACTGCTCATTTTACAAGCTAAGAAAATCAGGCAATTTACTTTTAGGGGTAGGGGAGTATGTCATCAGTGGTATATCAAAAGTACCCCTGTTCCTCCAATTTAATTCGGATTCAAAGCCAAATATTCATATCTGTTTTGATGATGCCATATAGACTTCCAGTTAGTGAGCCTTTACCAGTTCTAATCTGTCACTGTGTTACCTTTTCCCACTACTTTTGGGGCACACCAGTTAACTAAGTATTTCTTATGGTGTCAATAGTTTTTAAATAAAGGAGTTCAAAGGAGAGGGCTAAAGACTATGTGGACATGTATCAATCTATTGCATAAAAGTGCCTCTAGGGCTAATTCTAGCAACATTTGATTGTGCTGACCTTAGACTGCTGAAGCTGCCTGAATGAGTATCTTAGCTTACTTTTCTCTAATTTGTTCAGAAAGATTTAGTCTAATTTTCTTCAAATGTGGTACTGAGGGTTGACAAACTTTATCATTGACATTTTCTAATGAGTTCATGCTAACTTCTGAGGCTCATCTTTTTTAAAATAATTTATGTGCACTCAATGTTTTGTCTGCATGTGTCTCTGTAAGAAAAGTTTCATTCCCTGAAACTGGAACTACAGCTTCGAGTTGCTATGTGGGTGCTGGAAATTGAACCCAGGTCCTCTGGAATAGCAGCCAGTGCTCTTAACTGCTGATCCATCTCTTCAGCCCCTTAATCTTAAAATTTTAATTTTTATATCTACCTGGTTCTTCATGAATGCATGTTCATGTATGTGTATGTGCATGTGTGTGCAGGGTATATATAGAAGCTGGAGGACAAACTCAGGTATCACCCTCAGAAAGGCTGCCCACCTTTCTTAAGAGCCTCTCTCTTACTGCCTGGAACCCCAAGTAGGAAAGACTGGCTGGCCAGCTAGCACAGGGGTTCTTCTGTCTCTGCCTTCCCAGTACTGGTTTTATAAGCACATCTACCATGCCCAGTATTTTTATTGGGTTCTAGGGAATTAAACTTAGTTCTTCAAATTCATAAGGCAAACATTCTGACTTAAGCATCCTGAGGTCCTATATTACATAGGTTGTATGTCAGAGCCCAATACAGATCTTGCTTAGTATGTAATACATGGTAGATTCTCATTAAGGTTGGCTTGAACAATATGTTGTGTGGGGTATGAATCCACCTGTGGTCTCACTAGAAACATCATCTTCCTTGTCAAGTCATTAAAAGCCATGCACGTTTATTTAGCGATAGTAAAACATACAACACAAACAGCACAAGATTTGTCACTAGGGAAGTCCTGGGTTGGAACTAATAAACTGCGCAATTTTACACCTCACTCTGTTCAGGGACAATCTGCCTTTCTTTTCTTGCTTATCAGGGTTCTTATGGGGATCCTTTTACTTTTAAAAGGAAATGTTTAATGTTGCTGCTTAGTATGTTGTGATAATTTCTAATTGCTCTCAAGAAAAAGTCCAATCCCACAAGATCGCCTGAAAAAGACTTTTATGGACTCTGCTCAGCCATCTGCCGTCACTAATCTCCCGGCAACCTGACCTGTTTCACCCATGGCCTCTTTCACAAGCTGTTTGGTTTGTCTAGAATGCTCTTTCTCTACATACCTAGCAGCAATAAAAGGCAATTGCTAAGCCCTAATGGTTTCTTCCCAAACACAGACATTTATGTGGGTCAGTTCACACGTTTACAAAGTTCAGAATTCTGTCTCAGATGTACACATGATGCAGAGAGAGGCAAGCGGGGATCTGAATTCAAGGGTGCTTTCAACTCCTCTGTTCTGTCAGCCCTCTCTAGGTAGTTCCACAAAGTCCCCTCTGACAGCTGAGAACCCAATTTACACTGCCTGTATCTTTTCCCTCACTAGCGGGAGGTAAACAAGCCATCTGAACTCAGGGTTCATTGTATCTTTTGCATTTCCCGCTCCCTTCCAGTTCCTGGTACACATAACGAACATCACCAAATACTTGAGTATTTAAATGAATGAAAACTGCTTTCACACAGAAAGATACAGCTTAGAATTTAGCCAGGTGACATCACTAGTAAAGATTGGGATTCTACAGCATGCATCTCACCCTTTCTGTAGTGTGGTACTTTTGAGTAAATCCATTCTTCTGTGACTTCTGTCAGGTTGCCACAACGCTTTAAATACCTCCCACACCCGTCCTTTTCATAACAGAGATTTGTCTTTTGAGAAAATCTTGCAGAGGAAAAAAAACTTAAACGTTAAAATCACTTCATTGTTGTTCTTCAAATGTCTTAACGCCTCTCCCCTTAAAAAAAAAAAAACAGGTAGTGGAGTAGGTTGGACACTGAGGGAAAACTTTAAAAAGCGAATTTCGAACGCAAGGTAGGAAAGCATCTCAGCACGTTTGGAAAGGGGTCTCCCCGTGCTGCCTAGGCAGCAGTGTCCCAGGTGGCATCTTATTTTTCAGAAAAGAATCAAAGCAGAGGAAACAGGTGCCGCTCTAAGCGGGGGGTTGGTTGACATCAACGGTTCTGGCTCCATTTTTTGACAATGAGCCCAGAAGCTAAGGCTATCTGGCTAGTAGTTCCATCATCTTCAAGGGGGGCGGGGAGGATAAAAAAGGATACAGGGGTGCCTGGGGAAAGGGAAGAAGAGGAAACGTGGCAAGGGGACCGACAACCACCCTCCTCTTCGGGGAGCGAGGCTGGGCCGCGTTCCCCTCCAAGGACCCGTGACGGGCTGACAACTTTGTCTTTGCACTTCAAAGCTGACAATCACCTGGCTCAAGGAGGAGACTCTAGGGAGGGCATCCTTTCTCGTGAAGCGTCAGCACCCGACCCGCGACGGGCGGAAGGCCACGCAGGGTCTCCGGCAGGATCAACCGCTTACCGGTCAGCTCGCGAATGCCCCCGGGGGGCCACGCCTGCCGCCCCGGCCAGGCCTTTACCCACAAGCCCCCGCGCTGGGCGCGCACGCGCAGAGGCGGCGGCCGTCTCAGGAAGAGGAAAATGGGATAAACAACTCGGAGGAACCGGAGCGCACGACGGCGAGTGGAGGCAGAGTTTTAAAAACAAGCCGGCTCCCTCCGCCGTGCCGTCCCCCTCCAGCCGCCGGCCGCCGCCGCTTTCCGGCTCCCCCACAGCCTCGGGCGCGCGCCAGCCGCGGCGCGTCCCGCGCGGCCCCTTTAAGGACAGCGGAGAGGGAGAATCCTCACTCGCCGCCCGCCCCTCCCCCTCCCCGGGCGGCTCCGGCTCCCTCAGCGGGCCCAACCCGCCCGCCCGGCTTCCATCCGGCTCCGGCGGCGGCTCCTTCCCGCCCTCGTCTATGGTGGCGGCGGCGGGGGACGAGGCTGCGGCGTGGCCATGAACAGTGGCGGCGGCCTCCCGCCCCCCTCGGCCGCCGCCTCCCCGTCGTCGTCCTCGCTGGCGGCGGCCGTGGCGGTCGCGGTCGCGGCCTCGTCGGGCGTCGGGGGCGTCCCCGGCGGACCGGCTGCGGGCGTGAAGCTCAAGTACTGCCGCTACTACGCCAAGGACAAGACGTGCTTCTACGGAGAGGAGTGTCAGTTCCTGCACGAGGACCCGGCCTCCGGCGCGGCCCCGGGGCTCGGCCTCCATAGCAACAGCGTCCCGCTGGCGCTGGCGGCCGCGTCGGGAGCCGGCTTTCCTCCCGGAGCGGTCCCGGGCGGGGGAGCGGGGCCGCCCGCGGGACCCAAGAAGCCGGAGCTGGGCGTCCCGGGAACGGCGGCAGCGGGCGGCGGACTCGATGGACCGCGGCTGGCAAGTGAGTGAGGCCCGGGCGGGGTGGTGTGGTACAGGCGGGCCGGTCGAGCGCGGGTGGGGACGAAGCCTGAGGCCGCCTGCTTCCCCTCACCTCCGGGGCGGCCCGGGAGGCCTAGGCCCCGCGTAGCCCTCCTTCCTTCTTCCTGCTTCCTCTCTCAGTCGCCGCGGGCGAGCCCGGGAGCTAGAGGAGGAGGCGGGTTTCCCGGGAGCGTGGGTGGATGGAAGTGTTGTTGGGGGGGGGGAGGGAGGCTGCTCCGGTAGTGGGTGCGAAGATGGGGGGGGATGGGCCGCGGAGTGTAAGCAAAGGGGTGTTGTTTCCGGGTGTGTATGTGTGGAAAGGGTGCCGGGTTTGCGAGCACATGTGTTCGTGCGTGCCCGTGTGGAGTGCCGTCTGCCTAAAGTTGAGGTTCACCAGTGGGTGTGTATGTGGGTAGGAGGCGGGAGGTGAGGGGCGGGCTTAAGGCTCATTAGCTTTGCTGGGAAGGACGCGAAAAGTTTTGCTAGAGGCTTTTGGGAGTAACGTTTGGGGTGTTGGAATTGCTTTCTAAGGATGTCGAAGGGGCGGGGTGGTGTACGAAGATCAGCTTTTTGTTTTGTTTGTTTTCGGTTTTTTTTTTTTAAGCTTGCACAAGTTCTATAGAGAGTTTGGACAAGGGAATTCCGAGGACTTGCTCTCTGGTAGCTTTCTGGAAGGCTCGAGTAAGTGAACTGGGTGTCCGCTGGAATCTTGTCTTACTCATAATGTTACATTGAGTGAACTCTCAGCATTGTGCCTCAAGAGCGTCTCGCACTACACAAGCTATCGTGAGAATAATTTCGGGCTGTGTCGTAGAGCTTTTTGAGTGGAGTTCGTTGTAACTATGAATGGTTTGTATAAGGTTGGCCTTGAACATTAAAGTAGGTCCCCGATTTCCCCTTGTTTTAGATCTTACAATAACGCATAGTTTATTTTTAAAAGCTTGCTTCTTTTTGAATGATGGACTTGTCTCTGTTTACCGAAGCTTATATGCATTAGATATTTCCTAAAGAATAGTTACTTTATTGCTGGGAGTTAGCCGTTAAATTTTAAATTTTTTTTAGTTACCTTTATCTGTATCTCTGTATGTTTGTGTGTGTGTGCCCACCATAGACAGCATTATAGAGGTCAGATGACAGTTTGGGGAAGTCATTTTTCTCCTATAGTGTAGGTCCTGGAGCTGGAATTCCGGTGGTCAGTCAGGCTTGGCAGCAGGCACTTTAATTACTGTGCTCAACAGGCCAGTGTTGTCTGTGTTCCCCTTCTCTTCCTTGTTTCCTTTTTCGTCATGGTTTCACTCTGTAGCCCAGGTTGGTCTGAACTGGAGACCCTGCTACCTCAGCCTCATGAGCTGGGATTACAGGTGTGCCATCATGCCCAATGGACGTTTTCTTCAAGGTAAATTTTAGGAAGCGAAGTTGTGGTTCCAGTTAATTTGAGGGTAATGTGTGATTGGAAAGGAAATGGAAAAAGAACAGTGTCTCTCCTGGTGTGCTTTCTGTTGCTGTGTTAAAACACCACTACTAAGCCGCCATTCTGTTTACAAAGCCAGGACAGGCTCCACAGCTACACAGAAAAACCCTGTCTTGAAAAACCAAGACAAAACAAACCACAAAACCCACCACAACCAAAAGCAACTTGGGGAGGAGGCAGGGTTCATAACCTGTTAGAGTCCATTGATGAGGGAAATCAGGCACAAGTAGGAACCTGGAGGCAGGAACTAAAACAGAGACCAAGGAGGAAGACTACTTACTGGTTCTTTCTCTGTCTTGCCCAGCTACCTTTCTGAAGCCCAGGTTCACCTGCCCAGGGGTGGTGCCTCCCTTAATAGACTGGGCCTTCCTCCATCAGTTGTCACTATATCTGGCCCTGTGACATTTCTTTAACACGATTGGCTTCTGTCTTCTTTCTTAGTAGGCTTGAATTAATAGCTGTTCTGACTGTGTACAACTTAGTTGTCCAGTCTGTTTCTCAAACTCTTAAGATAGCCTTCACCCACTAATTAGTGGTACAAGGAAATTAAAATAGACAACATATTCCAAATATTATGAAACATCTGAAATTTGTTAGTTGCTTACTGGTATTAGAACATTCAAGTGAATCTTTTTTTTTTTTTTTTTTTCTTCTAGACAGGGTTTCTCTGTAGCTTTGGAGCCTGTCCTGAAACTTGGTTTGTGTAGACCAGGCTGACTTTGAACGCACAGAGATCCCCACAGAGATCCCCGTCTCTGCCTTGAGAGCTGGGATTAAAGACATGCCACTTCAAATGAATATTTAAATGTAGCACAGTGCAGTGTCTTGTCAGCAAGAGATCATAGCAGAACTCCATGTTAGACTCCATGCTCCTCCATTGGTATTTTGTCTAGCCTCCTTGGAATTTTATGTTCATGTGCATATGCTTTTAGGCTTTTAATTGAAGTACTTGTTTAAAACTAGAATCATAGTCTGTTTCGTGTTGCTACAATAGAAAAACATAGATTGAACAATTTACAAAAAGGAATGTCAGGGTCTGGCAAGATGGCTCAGAGGGAAAGAACCAACTCCTGCAAGTCCTCTGATCTCTACATTTACTGCATTCCCACTTGTCACCAATAAATAAATGACATATTTAAAAAAGAGAGAGAGCCAGGCGGTGGTGGCACACGCCTTTAATCCCAGCACCTGGGAGGCAGAGGCAGGCAGATCTCTTGTGAGTTCCAGGCCAGTCTGGTCTACAGAGGTAGTTCCAGGACAGGTCCTAAAGCTACAGAGAAACCCTGTATCGAAAAATCAAATAAATAAAATAAAAAGAAAGAGAGAGAAATTCTTTTTTTTCTTTTTGTTTTTCGAGACAGGGTTTCTCTGTAGCGTTGGTGCCCATCCCGGAACTAGCTCTTGTAGACCAGGTTGGCCTTGAACTCACAGAGATCCGCCTGCCTCTGCCTCCTGAGTGCTGGGAATAAAGGCTTGCGCCACCACTGCCCGGCGAGAAGTTCAACTTTATAAATCCTCACACTTGGTAGATGGAGGCAGGAGTATCAGAAGTTAAAGGTCATCCTTTGTTACCTAAGAGTTAGACTGGGCTACAAGGAAACCCAAAGGAAAAGAAATGCATTTGTATTGGAGGTTGAAAAGTCCAGCATCAAGGTTTTTGACTGTATGGAAAAGACCTTCATATCATGCCCTCCTCAGCAGAAAGAACAAGAGTGCAGTGTAAAAGAGCAAGAGAATGCCAGACTGTTTCCATTATACATCTGATCCTGAGATAACTAGTCCGGTCTCCTCAACATCAGTCTGTCCATGAGAGAGAACCCCTGTGATAGAATATCTCCCTTTTGTTTGTTTTGCTTGTTTTTGGTGCAGCCCTGGCTGTCCTGGAATTTTCTTCTAGATCAGGCTGACTTCAAACTCAGATCTACCTGACTCTACCTTCCCGTGCTGTGATTAAAGGTATATGCCACCACCGCTGGGCAGAATCACCTCTTACTAGGCGTTCTTTTTGACCTCTGTTGCATTGGGTATTTAATTTCTAACGCATGAACTTCAGGGCTCATTCAAATGGAAGCATTTGGCTTCAGAACTCTAAAAAACATTGTCCTCACAATGCCCAATTCCTTGCTTCATCTCAGTAGTCACAAGACTGTTCACTCCTTCCACTATCAGCTTAAAAGTGCAAAGTCCGCAGTCATATTTAAGTCAGATATGGGAGGAGATGGAAAGGGTGATTCTGGAGGCACCTTCCTCTCTCCTGGAGTCTGTGTAGTTAAGTTACATGTTTCTAGCATTTAGTGCTTGAACAGATAGGTAAGGGTAAATGTTCTTATTCCAGAAAGGAATAGGTAGGAAAGGGGAATAGGTAGGAAAGGGGTAGTTTATCTCTAGTGGGACTTTTAAAATCTCTTACCTTGATTTTTTTTCCATTTTGACTTGGACACTGTTGACCTTACAATTCTGTGGTGTCGGGTTAGTGCTACTCAGGTATTTTCTGAGTAGGGGCTGTGAATGTGTGGCTCAAATTCCCTGTAAGACCCAAGGCTCTCCAGGACACCCTTTGAAAGTGGTTGTGAGCTTGTCACAGCCCCTTAGATTTTACATTGTGTGACAGTCTGTGTGACGTAAATCCTGTATCCCTTTCCTTGGCTGTGGAGTATGCTTCCTGGACTTCCTTGAACAGTAGCTTCTGGGAGCAAAGAACCTGAGGAATTTGGCAGCCAGCCTGAAAGGGCAATTGGGCCCTGGGCGCCTAGACTATTTTGCTTTCTCCAAGCTCCGGGTCAGTCCAGGGAGAGGCAATCTCAGAGGTCTTTAAATGTCCTAACTGGCATTTTCAGTGTATTCTTGACCCCTCTCCCCTTTACTTCCTATTATAGTTCTTTTTATTTTTCTTTTGTAACAGGGTTTTCTGTAGCTTTTGAAGCGTATCATGGAACTCGCTCTGTAGCTTTGGTGCCCATCCCGGAACTAGCTTTTGTAGACCAGGCTGGCCTCGAACTCCCAGAGATCCGCCTGCCTCTGCCTCCCGAGTGCTGGGATTAAAGGCGTGCACCAGACCTCATTATAGATGGTTGTGTGAGCTACCATGTGGTTGCTGGGAATTGAACTCAGGACCTCTGGAAGAGCAGCTAGAAGCCAGTGCTTTTAACCTCTGAGCCATCTCTCCAGCCCAGGTCTTCCTTCCTTCCTTCCTTCCTTCCTTCCTTCCTTCCTTCCTTCCTTCCTTCCTTCTTTCCTTCCTTCCTTCCGTTTTATGAGACAGAGTTTCCTCATGCAACTCTGGCTGTTCTGGAACTCACTTCTGTAGACGAGGGTGGCCTCAAAGTTGGAGATCTACTTGCCTCTCTGACTCCTGGTGCTAGGGCTAAAGGTTTGTGCCACTACCACCCTACAGTCTTTTTAAATTAAAAAAAAAAAAAAGGAACCCATGAGTTAAAATGGGGTTGCCTGCATGAGCATGGGTGTGGTATTACTGGGGCACAGACAATTTACCAGTGGCTACATTCCTGAAGAAAAATAATTTCTGTTCCCCCAGTAGCCATTAACTAGCAATAGCTCCTTGGCTAGGGGTGGGGATTCATGAGCTCTTTCCCCATCCACGCTGGAGTGTCGACATGTTCCATCTTGTGCAGTAACAAGTTCATGAGTTCCATGGTTGTGTCATGTCCAGAAGATAGTTTCAACAGTATTCATCCCCATCCTCCAACTTTTATTTCACACTCTTTCTGTCTCTTTCCCAGTGTTCCAAGAGCCTTGGGGCGGTGTGAGTGTGCCTGTGTGTGTTATAGATGCTAGCCTGTTTAGAGTACTCAACAGTTACCTTTTCTCAGTGCTTAAAGCAGTTGTGTTTCTCAGTTATTAACTGTTGCCCAGTGCAAAGGCCTCCCTAAGCGTCTCTGACCAGTGTTTCTTAGTGGAGTAAGTTGCTGGTGCAGCTGTGCAGAGTTGAAAGGTGAAGTTCGCAGAGCCCTCTGTCTTTAGCCAACTCCACGTTTGGCCACATTCTTGGTTTGCACTCCTAAATGTTCTCCGTGCTCTCACATAGTGAGGTTGCAGATTTTCTAAATCTTTCTGTTTAGCTTCTCTCTTTTTTTCTTTTTGTTTTTTTAAAAAAGATTTGTTTATTATGTATATAGTGTCCTTCCTGTATGTGTTCCTGCAGGGGGCCAGAAGAGGGCCCTAGATCTCATTCATTTTAGATGGTTGTGAGCCACCAGCCATGTGGTGGTTGAAAATTGACTGCAAGACTTCTGGAAGAGCAACCAGTGAATGCTCTTAATCTCTGGACAATCTCTCCAGCCCTTTGCGTGTCTCTGTGTCTCTGTCTCTGTCTCTCTCTCTCTCTCTCTCTCTCTCTCTCTTTCTCTCTCTCTGGTTTTTTGAGACAGAGTTTCTCTGTAGCTTTTGTGCCTGTCCTGGAACTAGCTCTTGTAGACCAGGGTCTGGCCTTGAACTCGCAGAGATCCGCCTGCCTCTGGAGTGCTGGGATTAAAGGCGTGAGCCACCACAGCCCAGCCCTAGTTTCTCTTTTAATTGCAAAATCTGTTTTTTTTTTTCTTTTCTTTTCAGACCTTGCAGACTGTTAAAGGCAGTTCGTTTGTATTTCCTATAGAAACTTCTGCCAGAAACCCTCATTCATTGTTCTGTTTCAGCTTCCTCTGGCAGGGACAGAAGTTGGCCAGATTTTGACACATTAAGGAGATGATGAGCTGTTTGCTTTTTAATAGGAAGGGCCTTGTTAGCTCATTTCTGAATAATATCACATTATATGAATGTATTATTTGCTTTCTAATTTTACTGTTAGTGGGCCCTTGGATTTTTTTTTTTTTTCGTTTTTCGAGACAGGGTTTCTCTGTAGCTTTGGAGCCTGTACTGGAACTAGCTCTTGTAGATCAGGCTGGCCTTGGACTCACAGAGATCCACCTGGCTGGATTGTTACTTTTTTTTTTTTTTAAAGATTTATTTATTTATTATGTTTACAACATTCTGCCTCGATGTATGCCCACACGCTGCCAGATACAGGTGGTTGTGAGCCACCATGTGGTTGACTGGGAATTGAACTCAGGACCTCTGGAAGAGCAGCCAGTGCTCTTAACCTCTGAGCCATCTCTCCAGCCCCCCCTGGATTGTTACTTTTTATCTATGAAGAAAAACAGTTATTTATGTGGACTAAGAAGTATAGCAGACAACTTCCTTACTAGCTTTGTAATCTTGGTCAGAGTGTCTAAGTCCAGTGTTTCTCACCTTGTAAATGAATTGTAATGCTGCAGGTGGAGTTGAGTAATGAGGAGAAATCAGGCAGCAATAGCACCTTTTTTTGGAGTAGTTAGGAAACTTTTGTGGAAGCTGGTAGGCCTGGCCTGGCACACAATATATCTCTATTATTTGTTATATTGCCCTTCCTTCAAGTGCATACTGGTACCTTTATACACTTAGACATGAGACTACACACAAAGCCTAATGTACTTTGTTTTTGAATCTTAATCATTTAGCTTATATTTTGTTCACATTTACATAGAGGTCTACCCATTTCTTCATAGCTGCATAACATTCACTTTATGCTTGTATTAATTTTTTTAATGATGTCTATTTAGGGGTGTGTGTTTTGCTTTTGTTTTCCTTTTGCTGGGTGATAGAATTTAGGGCTTTGTTCATGCTAAGAAATTTTTCTGACACTAAAATGTATGTCTAGGCTTAGAACATTTAAATTTTCTTTCTTTTTCTTTTCCTTTTTTTTTTTTTTTTTGAGACAGGGTTTTTCTGTAGCTTTGGAGCCTGTCCTGGAACTAGCTCTTGTAGACCAGGCTGGCCTCGAACTCACAGAGATCTGCCTGCCTCTGCCTCCCTAGTCCTGGGATTAAAGGCATGTGCCACCACTGCCTGACTACAAATAGTATTTAAAAATCTTAGATTATGGCAATCCTATGAGATAGTATTGCTTCCTTTTTAGAAGAAAAAAAGAATCTTAACTGAATTATTTATTCAAAGTCCTAAAACTAAGAAGTGGCAAAAGAAGGGGTTTTAATTCTTTTCTTGCATATCTGAATCATCATGGTGGGAAGTCAAGGGAACAGGACCTTGAAGCGGTCACTCAACCACTTTGCATCCACAGTTAAGAAGCAAAGAGTGATAAATGCTGGACCAGCCAGGTTTCTCCTTTTTTATGTAGTCCATAATGCCTATGGAGGGAATGGTGCCACCATTTGTGGGCAGGTTTTCCAACCTCGTTAACCCAGTTGTTACTCACAGAGGTGTTCAGAGGCCTGTCTCCCAGTTGGCAAGTGAAATTAGCTATCCAGGGGATTAATTCAAATGGTGGTGTGAGTTTAAGATGTGCAAGGCTCTGGGTTTAATCCCCAATACCAAATATTATAGAGAAAAAAGTTAACCAAAAGAATATAATAGGTATATGGTTTGATTACAAGAAAAAGTTGAAGTTTTTTATTTTTATTTTTTATTTTTATTTTTTAGATTTTTCGAGACAGGGTTTCTCCGTAGCTTTTTGGTTCCTGTCCTGGAACTAGCTCTCGTAGACCAGGCTGGCCTCGAACTCACAGAGATGCCTGCCTCTGCCTGGGATTAAAGGCTTAGCCACCACTGCCCGACGAAGTTTTATTTTTTTGAGGCAGGAGCTCACTTATCTTAGAACTTGCTGTTTATACTGGGCTGGTCTAGAACTCATAGAGATCCACCTGTCTGTGCCTTCAAAGTAATAGGATTAAAGGCATACACCACCAACCATGCCCAGCTGAATAATTTTATGATTAGTGTAAAAATGTTTTTGGTTTTTGAGACAGGGTTTCTCTGTGTAGTTCTGGCTGTCCTGGAACTCATTCTGCGGATCATGCTGGCCTTGAACTCATCAGCCCATCCCTGCCACCTGAGTGCTGGGACTAAAGGCCTGCACCACAATTGCAAAGATTTTTTTTTTAAGGCTATTGTTTTACTTTCCTTTCTATTGATATGTTAAAATACTCAGCAAAGACAGCTTAGTGGAGAAAGGGTTTGTTTGGTGCCCAGTTCCAGGTTACATCCATCTTGATGATGGGGAAGACAGCTGTAGGACTGTGTGATAACTGTACACAGTCAAGAAGCAGAGAGGGAAGAAGTATGCATGCGTTGGCTCTGCTCACTCAGACTGCACTGGATTCCCCTGAGAATGGAATGGTCCTGCCCACAATTGAAGTGGGTCTTCTAGGGACCGAAGAGATAGCTCCTCTCCAGGGTTAAGAGTGGATAGTGGTTCACACACCTGTAATCCCAGTACTTGGGAGGCAGAGGCAGATGGATCTCTGTGAGTTTGAGGACATCCAGGAATACATACAGAGAAACTTGGTTTTAAAAAACAACAAAAAAGAGTATCTTGCTCTTATAGAGGATTCATTTCTGGCAGTTCATAAACTCAGGCCATCCAACTCTTTTTCTGTCCTCTGCAAGTACTTGCACCTACTCATGATGTGCATGTGTGTACACACACACACACACACACACACACACAGTTAAAAAAAGATGATCCCTTCCACCTTGATCAATACAGTCATGACATTCCTCCCATCAGCATTTCTAGGGACCCATCTCCCAGGCAATTCTAGAGTCTGTCAGGCTAACAGAACTAACCATTAAAGTAGTGTGAATGCTCTTTATTTTGTGATGTGATTCTTATCTTGGAGAAACTGGGGAGTACTCCAGCATTCAGCAGAAATATTGGTGTATTAAGTTTTTTCCCTGTATAAACACTCTGTCTTTCAGCCAATTTATTCAGTTAGCCCTCTTTATACTGATTAAAAAACATTCACTCATTTAAAGACTATTAAATTTCTCAACTGTAAGTTCATAATTCAGTTATTTTGTATAAACTGCAGTTGTGTAGCCATCAGGTTTCTAAAAACTTTACAGATAGTATTTCATTGTTCTTCACAATGCAGTTGAGGTCTGTGGTATATTACTTTGTCATCTCCATTATGAGTATTTGCCCAAGACTGTGGCTGGTGAGTGGCAGAGCTGAGACCAGATGTTTTCCAAGGTATAACTGTTTGATTATTGAGGACTTCATAATGTCAGATTAAGGAATTCAGGTCTCGTCTCTTAGGATGAGTCCTAATTACTGTCATAATCTGTGAAGTATTTGCAGATGAAAGCTACATGGCATGCTTTGCTGGACGCTTTCTGTAAAGTGTCTTATGCATTTACATTCTTCAACATGCTTGGTTTTGTATGTTTTCTTTTGTATGCTTTCTTTTGCCATGATGTTTAGCGTTTAGCTCATGACTAGAAAGGCCAGGCATATCACAACAGGAATATAGGGCAAGCTTTTTAGCTCCAGTCTCTTCTCTCTGTCAGTCCTAACCCAGGATCCAGGGCATGATGGACTAGTACTTAGTATTCTACTACCAACCTGGGTCTCATACTTTTGGAGACTGGAGATTTCAAAATCCAGGCAAGAGTATGTTTGATATTAGCCATGAGCTCTTTTTTTTCCCTTGTGTTTTCACATAAACAGAAAAGGCAGACAGTTCCCTAATACTTTATACAGAGGTGAATCCCACTCATAATGCTTAATCATCTAAAAATCTCACCTCTTAGTACTGTAGCATTGTTTCAATGTATGAATTTGGGTGAACACATCTCAGATCATAGCATTCTGCTCCTAGAATCCCAAAAGTCCCTGTTCTTTTAACACGGAAACCACATTCATTCTGTCCCAGTAATTCTAAAAATGACTACATTCCAGAACCAAGACTTGAAGTCAAGAATCGTAACATAGCTTGGTGGTGGTGGTGGCCGTGCACCTTTAATCCCAGCACTGGAGAGCCCTAAACTTGGTGATCTTCTCAAGTTCAGGGTCAGCCTGGTCAAATGAGCTACTTCCAGGACAGCTGGGGCTTCACAGAGAGATCCTATCTCAAAAAACAAACAAGCCACACAAAGAATCTTAACATATCTGATGCAGATTAACTGAGGGTGTTACTCATCTTCAGGCAAACTTCTCTCTGAAACTGACCTCTAGCTCCACTGGTAGAGTGGGAAAGGATAGACATTTCCATTGTAGAAAAGGACTAGGGGTAGCACCCAGCACAACAAAGCCACAGAGGCTGGCGAATCATCTTCGTCCTCATGTTCTATCCTCAGGACTTAGTAAAAGGGGTTTGAGTCCCCTAGGCTGCTGAGATACTTGTTCCCCAAATTTTCCTGGGAGCAGTGTATAACATCATTGAATTGACTATTTGCTACCTCTGTGTCCTCAGGCTGATATTCCATGGCCGTACAGTTCTGGTTTCTTGAAGGTGATTCTGCCGTCACACTTTAACATGCAGTGCTGTAGGCCACTCTTATGGAAGACTCTCTTATGGTCCAGTTTTCTGACTGGTCCCCAAGGCTTTACAAATGCTCTTTGAAATGTAGGTCATCACCCATGTCTCTATTAAACTGCTGCACCCAATACTTCTGTAATTATCACTATAAGATGCTGCCAAGTTTACTGTTGTTCCTTTCCCAGTTGTAGCTGAATTGGGTTCACTCTAGCCATGATGGAGTAATAGCCAAGGAACACAGCATAAGAATTCAGTAAGGCTTAGACTTGAGGTGGCCCTCGGCAAGGAGAGCTGAAGTCCTGGTTATCTCTGGTTCCCTGAGTGAGCTGTTAGCAAGGTCCTGACTGCCTGTAGGTGACAGGGGTGGCAGACTGGGAGATAACCAGAACGTCCTCAAGGTGCACTGAAGGTTGCTTGATATTCTCTCATTATCTATCAGATACAGAATTTTTCTTTTCTAAATTTTTCTCTTTATAATTTTATGTTTCATCTTAAGATTGTTTCTAAATGTTTTCCTATGAGCAGTTAAGATAAACCATCTAGCATCTTCAACATTCATAAAACACTGCAGTTCTTTGCTTCAACTTGAGTTCAGAAAACATTAGGACACAGACATAGTTAAGTCAGGCTTTTGTCATGTTGTTATTTATTTTTTGAGACAGCCTTATTATGTAGTAAAGGTTGGCCTGGAACTTGCAGTAAGCTTCCTGTTCCAGTTCTGGGTACTGGACCACAGGTGTAGTCCATCTTTTGTCACTTTATAAGGATGTTCTTGTCTCCCTATTCCTGTACCTTGTTTCACATATTCATCTTAAGAACTCAGCAGGGGGCTGGAGAGATGGCTCAGTGGTTAAGAGCACTGTCTGCTCTTCCAGAGGTCCTGAGTTCAATTCCCAGCAACCACATGGTGGTTCACAACCATCTGTAATGAGATCTGGCGCCCTCTTCTGGTGTGTGGGCATACATGGAGGCAGAATGTTGTATACAGAATAAATAAATAAATCTTTAAAAAAAAAAAAGAACTCAGCAGAATAGTCTCTACTATTCATATTTCCTTTTAAGATTATTATTTTTAGCTGTGTGGCTATTGTGGAGGCTAGAAGAGGGCATTGGGTTCCCCTGGAGCTGGAGTTACTGCGGATTGTGAGCTGCCTGACGTGGGTGCTGAGAACCAAAATTGAGTCCTCTGCTAGTGCTCTTAACCTGATAAGACATTTTGCCAGCCGCCTTCTGTTCATATTTTCTTAACTTTCTGATCACTACCTCTTAAGTATCTGTGAGAAGATTCAAGTTCTGCTTGTGGATCTCCATTGACCCATTACCAGAATCACCTTTTATGGCTAACCCTATGTTGAAACTGCTTCCCCATTTTTAGCCTTTGTTGATATTATTGACACCTTGTTTCTGAGTACCAATTCTATTTTAGTTCTTCTGCAGCTCTAACAAAATATCTGAGATGAAGTAATGTATGAAAAACAGAAGTTCAGAAGGGGCTACGGGATCCCCTAGAGCTGGAGTTACAGATGGTTGTGAGTCACCATATATGCGCTGGGAACTGACTGGGTCCTCTGCAAGAGCAACAAGTGCTCTTAACCACTGAGCCAAATTTGAAATTTTAAAAATTCTGCCCTGTCATATGCCCAAGCAGCCTCTTCTTTTTTTTTTTTTTTTTTGGTTTTTCGAGACAGGGTTTCTCTGTAGCTTTGGTGC
>NW_026068010.1:1316598-1328082 GCF_014885135.2 Alexandromys fortis
CGGTAGTGGGTGCGAAGATGGGGGGGGATGGGCCGCGGAGTGTAAGCAAAGGGGTGTTGTTTCCGGGTGTGTATGTGTGGAAAGGGTGCCGGGTTTGCGAGCACATGTGTTCGTGCGTGCCCGTGTGGAGTGCCGTCTGCCTAAAGTTGAGGTTCACCAGTGGGTGTGTATGTGGGTAGGAGGCGGGAGGTGAGGGGCGGGCTTAAGGCTCATTAGCTTTGCTGGGAAGGACGCGAAAAGTTTTGCTAGAGGCTTTTGGGAGTAACGTTTGGGGTGTTGGAATTGCTTTCTAAGGATGTCGAAGGGGCGGGGTGGTGTACGAAGATCAGCTTTTTGTTTTGTTTGTTTTCGGTTTTTTTTTTTTAAGCTTGCACAAGTTCTATAGAGAGTTTGGACAAGGGAATTCCGAGGACTTGCTCTCTGGTAGCTTTCTGGAAGGCTCGAGTAAGTGAACTGGGTGTCCGCTGGAATCTTGTCTTACTCATAATGTTACATTGAGTGAACTCTCAGCATTGTGCCTCAAGAGCGTCTCGCACTACACAAGCTATCGTGAGAATAATTTCGGGCTGTGTCGTAGAGCTTTTTGAGTGGAGTTCGTTGTAACTATGAATGGTTTGTATAAGGTTGGCCTTGAACATTAAAGTAGGTCCCCGATTTCCCCTTGTTTTAGATCTTACAATAACGCATAGTTTATTTTTAAAAGCTTGCTTCTTTTTGAATGATGGACTTGTCTCTGTTTACCGAAGCTTATATGCATTAGATATTTCCTAAAGAATAGTTACTTTATTGCTGGGAGTTAGCCGTTAAATTTTAAATTTTTTTTAGTTACCTTTATCTGTATCTCTGTATGTTTGTGTGTGTGTGCCCACCATAGACAGCATTATAGAGGTCAGATGACAGTTTGGGGAAGTCATTTTTCTCCTATAGTGTAGGTCCTGGAGCTGGAATTCCGGTGGTCAGTCAGGCTTGGCAGCAGGCACTTTAATTACTGTGCTCAACAGGCCAGTGTTGTCTGTGTTCCCCTTCTCTTCCTTGTTTCCTTTTTCGTCATGGTTTCACTCTGTAGCCCAGGTTGGTCTGAACTGGAGACCCTGCTACCTCAGCCTCATGAGCTGGGATTACAGGTGTGCCATCATGCCCAATGGACGTTTTCTTCAAGGTAAATTTTAGGAAGCGAAGTTGTGGTTCCAGTTAATTTGAGGGTAATGTGTGATTGGAAAGGAAATGGAAAAAGAACAGTGTCTCTCCTGGTGTGCTTTCTGTTGCTGTGTTAAAACACCACTACTAAGCCGCCATTCTGTTTACAAAGCCAGGACAGGCTCCACAGCTACACAGAAAAACCCTGTCTTGAAAAACCAAGACAAAACAAACCACAAAACCCACCACAACCAAAAGCAACTTGGGGAGGAGGCAGGGTTCATAACCTGTTAGAGTCCATTGATGAGGGAAATCAGGCACAAGTAGGAACCTGGAGGCAGGAACTAAAACAGAGACCAAGGAGGAAGACTACTTACTGGTTCTTTCTCTGTCTTGCCCAGCTACCTTTCTGAAGCCCAGGTTCACCTGCCCAGGGGTGGTGCCTCCCTTAATAGACTGGGCCTTCCTCCATCAGTTGTCACTATATCTGGCCCTGTGACATTTCTTTAACACGATTGGCTTCTGTCTTCTTTCTTAGTAGGCTTGAATTAATAGCTGTTCTGACTGTGTACAACTTAGTTGTCCAGTCTGTTTCTCAAACTCTTAAGATAGCCTTCACCCACTAATTAGTGGTACAAGGAAATTAAAATAGACAACATATTCCAAATATTATGAAACATCTGAAATTTGTTAGTTGCTTACTGGTATTAGAACATTCAAGTGAATCTTTTTTTTTTTTTTTTTTTTTTTGGTTTTTCGAGACAGGGTTTCTCTGTAGCTTTGGTGCCTGTCCTGGAACTAGCTCTGTAGACTAGGCTGGTCTCACAGAGTCACAGAGATCCGCCTGCCTCTGCCTCCCGAGTGCTGGGATGAAAGGCGAGCATCACCACCGCGTGGCCTCCCAAGCAGCTTCTTTATTAACCAGTGGCATTCACAGCATACAGAGGGGAATCCCACATCATGACACTGTTTGTTTGCTTGTTTGTAGTTCATTCATTCACTTATTCATTCATTCATTCCTGGCAGCGTGTTGTGTGTCCTAGTTGGTGCCAAACTTAACTGTGTAGCAGAGGAAGACTTTGAATTCTGATTCTCATGTCTCTTCCTCCCTGGTGGAGTTCTGAGATTATAGGCATACACCCTCATGCTTGGTTTGCACAAAGCAGGGGATAGAGTTCAGGGCTTCCTACATGCTAGGCAGGTACTCTACTACTGAGCTGTATCCCTGACATTTGTGAGTTTTTTTAGTTTGCCTTTTTAGGTGGGGGCTGATAAATTTCTCAGTGGCTGCTTGAATCAGCTCTGGTTCCTGGTGTAAAGCATAAGGCATGTAGAAAATTTTGTATGCCAATCTTGAGGATAGGGTTTTAAAACACCCTGTCCAGTACTTGTGGCATTGCTAGTTTGACTGTTTTCTCAACCTCTCCCTTAAGTCAGCACTGAGCTCCCAGTATTCCAGTACTACAGCATCTTGTGGCTTTTACGGTTTCTCTCTGAATTCTAATATAGTCTAAGACTGACTGTTTCAGATTGCTTGTGAAGGAGAAACAGATTGGAAAAACTTGTTTACATTACTCCAGAGATTGTGATTAGGAGTCTCGAGTCTTTTCATAAATTAAAGGAAGGAAACTTGACTAGGAAGCTAGAAATACAAATGAGATTTTTTTTTATGTTGTGTGTATTGTATTAGATGATTAGTATAAAAATACCATTTCTAGTCCAGTAGTGGTGGTGTACATCTTTAATCTCAGAAGCAGGAGATCTCTGGGTTCCAAGCTAGCCTGGTCTACAGAGGGAGCAATCAGGGCTACACAAGAAATCTTACCTTGAAATATCCCCTGCCCCCAACCCAAATAAACAAACAAACAAACAAAAACCAACATGAACATTTTATTTTATTTTTTTTAAAGATTTATTTATTTATTATGTATACAACATTCTGCTTCGATGTATGCCCGCACGCCAGAGGAGGGCGCCAGATCTCAGTACAGATGGTTGTGAGCCACCATGTGGTTGCTGGGAATTGAACTCAGGACCTCTGGAAGAGCAGCCAGTGCTCTTAACCTCTGAGCCATCTCTCCAGCCCCCTAACATGAACATTTTAAAACAGTGTTTTAGAGACATAAACCTTAATTTTATCTTGGGTTATGGCCTGGTAAACAAACACACAAACTAGTGACAGATTATGGGACTTTCAAACTTATTTAGAAACAAAAAAAGAAAAATCGGTGTTTTGTCCTTTTAAATAATTATAAATACTTCCCTTTTCATTCTCTTTCAGTTCCGGGAATAGACGGAGGTGCTTTAACTGACTCAAGTCTCACAGATTCCTATTTCAGCACCAGCTTTATTGGAGTCAATGGATTTGGAAGCCCTGTAGAAACAAAGTATCCCTTGATGCAGGTATTCTGGTGGGCTGAGACTTCCTTTCTTAAATGGTTTGGGTGGGAGAGGAGACTTTGAAGAGATGAGAGATGGGTGAAATGCAGGAAGTTACAAGTAGGGTTGGAGCCAGTGAGTGCTTTCAAGGTAGGGTTTGGAAAGAGATGGCAATGGAGTGTGCAGAGGGTAGATATTCTTCCACATGGATTGCATGTATTAAGGTTGGTAATGCTGGTAGTATAATTTAAAAACATTTAACTGGATAAATATGTGCATATGCTATCAGTTTTGACAAAATCACTCATCTTTACTCACCAAACATCTTGTTATCTTGTTAACTTTCTCAGACAGCTGGCAGTACTGTTAGCAGTTTCCTGAGCTTGCTTTCTATCAGGAAGATTCTACAGCACATATCTGAATTTACATTTAAGCTGTTAAATATGAAGCCAATGGTACTTGAGTGATGTCGTGTTAACATTGCCTTTACATTTTTAAACACATTGTGCTCTTTGTAGCTGATTTTTCTCTTTGTCATAACTGTGTGCAATGCTGAGGACATTTTGTAGATAGATATAGAAGAATTTTGTAGAGTTTAGAATGTAGAGTTGAAAATATTACTAATGTTCTTTGGGAAACTGCCATAATAGTGAAAGTGGTGCCATGCTGTTCCTTGCTTCTGTGCTGCCCTGCTGATCCCCATGATTGTAATATGATGCTAAAACACTGTATTTGGTTTCCCCTCAGTGCTGGACTGACTTAAGAAGCCAGTTTTTTTTTTAACGATTTTAACTCAATTAATTAATTTCAGTGTTGCTATCTTCCTAATGGGTTGTTTGAATTTAAGCGTTTAAGCAAGTGTGCAGTCATGAACATGAGTCAGTTCTCCCTTATGTATGTTTATTGTATGTATGTGGCACAGGTAACACATGCATGATCGTGTGGAGAGCACAGCTGGATGTCAGTTGTTTGCCTTACTGCATTGAGACAAGATCTCTCACTGAACTAGAAGCTCATTGTTTTGGTTAGGTTGGCCAGCCAGAGCATCCAGAATCCACCAGTCTTGATCCCACAATGCTGGGACTACATTAAGCTTTTTATGTGTGTGGTGGAGGTTGAATTTTAAGTCTTTATTCTTGGCTGAGCAAGAACTTTGTACCCATTCCTGAATTCCTTTTTTTTTTTTTTTTTTTAAAGTGAACAATTTATGTATAGTTCTTTTGAGACAGGATCTCATGTGGGTCTGGCTGGCCAAAAATTTGCTATGTAGCCAGGAGCGCTATGTAGCATGTAGCACTCCTGATTACCTCATAATGCCCCATTAGTTCTAGGGTTACACCATGTGTATTACATGCCTGTCTCATTCATATATATGTATATGTACATATATATATAATTTTATACTAAAATTGTCTTAAGAACTTGTCCAGATTCCCTTTTTAATAATGCAGAAACTGAATAAAAAGCCAACTGACTAAAGTTTGGGATTACAGGATTTAAGCTAGCGCCGAGAAAGTCTAACTTAGATTACTTTTTCAGAGACTGAATTAGTTTCATATCTAGGACTTTCTGCTTTCAAAGTCCTTCTAGGATAGACATAGAGACAGTTGGGTGGAAGAAAAGCAGAGGATGTGTTTGGCAAACAGGAAATAGCTTAATTGTACCAGCTTTAGAAGGTGTGTGAAGAATAATACAAATTGAGAGATGTTAGAGCATGTACTGACTTCATACAGCTTCCACCTTCTTGGATGGGTATTGGAATTTATATCTTACGGATTAGGAAATTCAGTTGTCTTGCCTATGCTAGTAAGTTAAAGAATTATAGTGCAAAACAGGCCTGTCTTTAAAAAACACCTGACTATTAAGAAAGCACTGATGTGCTTCCCAGGAGTCTGTATGTAAGGAGTTGTGATTTAAGCAATAGTAGTAATGTGTGTGGGAGCGAAGGTTAGTTTGTGAAAGATATTCAACTTCTTCCTCAGTTTCTGCATCATTAAGAAGGAAGGGGAAGGTGCAGGCTGTACCAGTCAATTTTACTGTTGGATACTTTTAATTTTGTATTTCTCAATGGCCACACGTGCTTATTTTATTTTCCAGAGAATGACTAGTAGTAGCAGCTCCCCAAGCCTTCTAAATGACAGTGCCAAGCCATATGCAGGCCATGGTAAGATCTGATCCTGTGTGGCATATGTGTGTGTGTACCTGTCTGCCTGCCTGTGTATGCGCGTGCGCCTGTGTGTGTAATTCTAAAAGCAATATGATCATTGTAGAAATTTTTAGAAACTATGAACAGGTACTAATTAGGAAATAAAATTAATAAAGAAGATTTTGAGTCACATACTTTTTTATTAATAAATAGAATAATTAAGATTACATTAAATATTCTATTCATGATACTTCTTTATTAATGTCAATTTGTTGCTTATTTTTGTAGCTTACAAACTTCTTTTATAAGAAGTGGGGCTTTAGTGGACTATATGTGTGAATAATTAAAATTTTTTTTGTCTTGTGTTTCTGAATCATTTGTTTTGGATATATCTTAGGAATGGAATTATTTTAAAATTCATGAGCATTTAAATAACTTGTTATTTAATAGTTTCAGATTTTTCCTGTATTTTATTTTAGGAAGTGTTGCAAGGTAAAGTGTATAAACATGCATGCTAATACATCAGATCAAATATAAAATGTTAACTACTAATAATGAGTAAATTTTGCAATTTGACTATTTTCTGTAATACTTTATTATATAAAGTTCCCATTACTATTTAGGAATTTCAGGCTTGTGCTGAAGGAAAAAGTAACATTTGAATGTTAGATTTAATGTTAGAAACTACTTTGAAGTATTATATATTTTAGTATTCTTGTATTGTTTAAATGCTATACAAGGTGACAAGTAATACATAATAAATCATGCCCTTTTGAATGCCTTAACTTTATGTATTATATAAAAACATCTTGTCTTTCTATTTATTAGCATTTTTCTTTTGCGTTGTTAGTTATTTTTTATTGAATCATTTTAACTCCAGTGACCTTCTACTATAAAGTCCCAGCTAAAAGAAGGCAGAGAAATTAAGCAAAAATTTGTGTACTGTGTTTTAAGGAATATTAGAGCTCTTTTAAGGGAGGACATTTAATATAGGCTTTTACGATCTCACACATAATAAGATTTAAAAATACAGGATTTATTGATGTCCGGAAGCGAAAATGAAGTACTAAAGTTCCATGACTTGTGTCTTGTGGTGTTCAAAGTAGGAAACAATTCAGAATTGTAATGTTTAAAGAGTAATGACACTTTGGATCTGTAAAACCTTTGGATTCTGTTTATATTTTAAACATTTAGTATTTCCATCATTCAAATAAATACTTTAACAAGGATGTCAGAGGTCTCCTGATGAACTTAGAACTGTGGATTAGTCTGTAAAGTGGAAGATTTGAAGGCCTTAATGTTTAATCTAATCTGAACCTGGATCTCTCTGGCCCTGACTCTTTATCCCCAGTACTTGTTCTTAGCACAAGTGTTTACTACAACTAGACTTTCCTCCTTCACAACTTACCTATTGTATTTTATGTTTCTTCTTGTTTTAATCAAGCCCATGCATTTTTACATAGAGATACCTACTTGACTGGGTAGACAGCAGTATAGGCTGAATGAAGTAGTTACCAATTTGTATCTGGTACATTGAACGTGCAGGTGCGTGAGCACTGAACTTGATGCTGTCGTGGCCCTGCCAGGTTGACATGTCTTAGCCTTGCTCGTTCCCTGAGTTGTTGGAAACCTGTGTGACTTGCTTTCCAGATCCCTTGACTTCACCTGCTTCATCCTTGTTTAATGACTTCGGTGCCCTCAACATCTCCCAGAGAAGGAAGGTAGGTGAAAATTGAAATTCCAGTGAAATTAAATGCAATTTAAGTGGGAATAAGACCTATTATTTTGAGTGCTTTTGTTGCCTTTACTTAAGTTTTTCCTCATCGCTTTGCTTTCTCTCATTACTTTTGGCTTTTTGAGCTGGGATCTTAAATAACCCAGGCTGGCCTTGTATTTGAGATGGTTCTCCTGCCTCCCCAGTGCTGGCATTGTAGGCAAGCTAACTACACCATGCCTGATACCTTGTTCCTTATCTGTGGAATTTTATTTGATCTGTATGCATGAGATGAAAATTTTTATGCAATAGGATGTAATAGGATGAAATCCTTCTTGCTTTTTGTTCTTTTTCTAAATATATTCTGTTGCTGTTAATATGACCCAGTGTAGGCATTTTCACCATATTTTAGCTTTATTTTTTGACTTGAAGATCTCTAACTTGTTCTATCCTAAGATTTATAACTTTTCATAATTGACCCAACTATTTAAAACTAACTTGTAATTAAAACTATGTGGGCTTCTTGTTATTTTTTTTTTCCTGGGGGCAGTGACAACACAGTTTTACTAGGTCACTGAAGATGGCTTTGAATTCATAACACTCCTGCCTCAGTTTCCCAATTATAAGTATGTGCCACCATGTTTAACCCTTAGAATATGTTCATGTTAAAAATCTGATTTAATTTGATATAATTTAGAATTGAGGCTATAGACCATTATAGAATTGTATAAGGACTGATTGTATGACAGACTGAAATGGATAGTTTGGTGCCTTTGGGTCTTAGTGAGAACCATGCTGATGTGAAGTCACTAAGAGAATCTGGTCATTTGGTTAAGACCAGCAGTAGCCAAGGTTATAAGAACTGTGCATTCTGGGTGGATGTGAAGTTGGAGCATTCTTGTTTTCTAAGTAATGGGAGAAAGGCCCCAAGTTATACCAACTTTAGAAAAAATGAACTGAAGAGGAGGTATCTGAACAGAGGGAAGTGTAGTGTGAGGTTCATGATGGCTGTGGTGGGGATGACTTTATGACTAAGCTTGTTCCAGGTTTAATGAATCCCATGCATGAAATATGTATAACACTGTGTCCATCAGTCATACCTCACTAAGTTACTTAGAAAAATTAAAGAGAGTGGGTGTTTCCAAAGCAAAACATTTTCGGGATGTGGCCTATTATCACACAAGCGCTTTGTGCACTTAATATTGTTTCCTTCTTAACAATTGAATTCTAACAAGGTGATTAGAAATGCTTTTAACAGCTAGGCCTGATAGATAAACTGTTTGGGTTTGATTTTTAAAGGTCTTTTAATGGTTTTCACCGAGGGAAATGAGTTTTTGCTTTACCCACTTTTCTCATGGGTTGGAAGAGGTGCTAGAGGTGGACACAAGCAGACTTGTTGGCAGTAATGAAAGGTAGCACTGAAAATTCAAGGCAGGGAAGTGGAAAAGTGGCCACAACCTGGGAACAAGTTATCTAGAACTCGAGAGAAAAGGAGAAGACTTCCATTTAGCTTACTGGTCCTTCTAATGACTTTCTTGTAGTTTTTAAAAAAAGGTTAGCTGGTGTTTCTGATACCTGAGTTAAAAAGTAGAACTAGCATGGTAATTGAACATTTAAAAGCATTACTGTGAACATTAACTAACTGGCTGTATCTTAAACAGAGTTTAAGTATACCATTTAGAGATAGTTTTGAAAAATAGCCAAAAAAATCAGTGGGGATTTTAAGAGAAAAATACAGCATTTTTTTTTTTTTAAAGAAGAAAACAATAAAAGGAGCTATTGGCATTTCAGTGCTTTGTAGCCCAGACTGGCCTTGGATATACAGTGATCCTCCTTATGCCTCCTGATACCTAGCATCACAGACTTGAGCTGCCCTGTCTGGCCTCCAGTAGTAGAATATAGTTTAGTAGAAGCAGAGTAATAATTCAAGGAAATACTTTACTGTGTATCTAGAAGTTCCTCGATCTCCAACCCTGTGACCTTCTACCATCATTCTAGACTATATATAGTCTTCCCATTCATGAAATGATAGGCATATCCTAAACAGTTGTTGTCTTGTCCTTTATTTCTCAAAAACTTCCCTGTCTATAAATTGAAAGTGTTAGGATCTGACTGCAGAGTCCCCATTGCTGCTGTTGACAGTTAACATAATGTGTGGTAGAGGGACACGTGGGCTTCATCTAGTAGATTGAGGTAGCACGTGTGTGCTCTTTATGTGGGTATGTATTGTGTTTTTAAATGTTAATGGTTGCTCAGAAAGGTTTTTTAAAAAAATCTTTGTTTAGGAATTCTTTGGCAGTGGGAGTAATGCATAGTGTGTGGGCAGTCAAGGGGTACCTCTTTTTTTGTTGTTGTAATTTATGTTAGTTTCGTGATATGATTCCATGGAAATAAATACAAGCTATATTTGTTTAATTAAACTCAATGCTTATTTAAGCAGGGTAGCATGATTACTTATTGATACTTCAAAATAATGTCAGAGAACAGATAGTAGGACATTCACTACCGTGTCATAGCCTGAAAGGTAAGTAACTTCCCCAAAATTGCAGGTGGACCGATCCAAACACAGTCATTTGTTTTTACTATATGTGAACATATTAATGAGTACTTGCTTAAGTATTTGATGATTGCAAAGTAGCAGTGATTCGCTAGATCCATGAAAACATTAAGGAAAAGATGATTGATGGCGAAGACTGTGGAGAAGCTCAAACTATCTAGGTAGAAGGTACCCACAATTAGGAAGGAGCCTCAGGAAACTCCTGTCATTCACATATAAACAGACCATCTTACTATGTTTATGGGCTTACTGAAGTGTTAAAATGTGGTATGAAAATAGTATAAAACAGTTCAGAGCCATCATCTAATTGTCATTAGAGATGTGAGAAGATTTCTGAACATTCCATATCTGAGCATATGCCTTTGGTTGTTACAATAGAACCACAGGGACCATAGCCAGCTGTAGCAGAGTTTCAAAACACCTGTAGCAACTGATAATACTAAGGCATCAAATACAGTTATTTTTCTTGCAATTCAGTTTAATTTTATGCAAATCACAGCCATGATAGAAGGGGTTTTAAATGTTTCTTTTATTTATGCTTGAGAAGCATTGGTGTTTTTCACTTATTTTCTCATTAAGAATGTATATAGATTGAAAGGTTATAATAAATTTGTGTAATCTTGGGCAAGATAGATGTTAGAAGAATTAAATTCTTATTTTATAATCTATGGAAAAGTTAAATCTCTGTAAAATGCTACCTATGACTTTGGAATTTTATTAAAAATGAGAATTACTAGGCTAGAGATTAGTACACAAGGCAACCTTAGCAGGTGCAGTTAAAATTGGTTACTGGCATGAAGTCACTAGGTGTGATCCAGACAAGCAGTAAACCTTGGGTTCCCAAATTCTTTGAAGACAATATCTTTTATTAAAATTAGATATAGGAGCACAGGTGTGAATGCAATGTTTGAGGCTCTGATGTGGTTCTTGCCACTCTGAGGTCTTTTGTACAGGACTACCACATGTGGTTGGTAGAAATCAGGCAGATGAGTCTTCTGATTGATATTCTTGATTCCTTTTCTCTCTCGGGGTGATGGTCTGCTCCTTTATTTACTAGGTGGTCTCTTATATTCATTCTCTCTGTATCAGAATAAAAACATTATTAGGTGCCCTCTATTTACATATCTTTGACTCACTTTAGTGTGTTTCAGTCCTAAATGGGATAATGTCAATTTTTGTCTATTTTTTCAGACTTTAATAAGTCAAATTCTTGACACCAATATTTCTGAAACTTTTGTTCTGCTCTTGGTCAGGATGAGAGCAGTGGGATCCAGGGGCATAGTCACCTGCTGTGGTTTTGTTTGTGATGCAGTGTGGGTGGTAGAAGAATCTTCTGGGTTATTTTCTTGAGAGAGCAATTCACTGGCACTGTTGTCCCTGATTATTTACATGTTTGAGCCCAGTGTGGGTCATCCTGGCCTAGTCTCTTGAGAACAGCTGTCTACTGTCTCCATCACCAGCTTCCTGATGATACAGTGTTTCCTGTTTTCTCATGAATACTTTTTTCAGTTGGTTGTGCAGTAAACATTTTTGTTTAACTAAGGATTTTCT
>NW_026068010.1:1328219-1445238 GCF_014885135.2 Alexandromys fortis
ATGTAGACCAGGCCAGCCTTGATCCACCTACCTCTGCCTTCCAACTGTTGTGACTGAAGGTGTACACCACTAGGCCTGGTTCTAAGAAAGATTTCTTTAAATCCGTGGTTGCTTGATTTAAAAAAAAAAAAAAACTAGTATAACATTTTGTTTTGGAGATTAAGTGTGTGTGTGTGGTAGTGTGGAATTTAACGTCATACCAAACAAGTAGATTGAGGTTTGTGTCTTTCTAAGTACTCTTGGCCATACTTATCACCCAGTCTTACAATTTTTGAGTTAGTTAATTTTTTTTTAAACAGAAAACAGTAATTCAAGTAGTTCAGTAAATACAGAATGCTTTTACCTTGGATCTTAGAACTAGTAGATCATTATGGCATATCTGTCTGACTTTCCTATACCCGTCTATGATCATTGGATTTATGAACTGTAACTGTTACCAAGAATGGACCTTGTTGTTGATTCATCCCTGTTTTTCAAGAAACTGAGTGTGAAGGAATGAATTAGTAAAGATGATTTTAGCCAACCCATGTTATGTTCACCAATTTGATAATTGCATTTCTTAATTTTTTCTTGTATTTTTGAAAAGAGAGTTAATCTTTTAAACTTTATTTCTTTGACTATCATCTCATTGTTTCTTACAGATTCCTTCATGCTGGTAAGATTAAGAGAGATTGGTTCAGGTTTAACTAAATGACATTAAGACTGTGATACTAAGGTATGGAATAGGTCTCTCTGGAGACAGGGTACTATAATTAAGAGAACAGGCTTTGGAACCCAACCTTGTTAGTGGTGAGAGTGTAGGAAAGTAACCTCTTTTAAGAATTGTTTTGAATCCATAAAGTTGATGTAATGATGGGCATTAGCTTCATATGAATGTGTATATTAAACACATTAATGAATGTCAAGTGTTTGGCATAGTGACATGTGCTTGTTAGGTAGTTATTATGATCTTTGATAGCTTACGATTCTGCAGCCTTTATACTGCAAACTTTAAAGACTTAGTCTATTTCTGAGTACGTAGCATTATTTTTCATTACCTATTTCAAGTCATAGTAGGAACAGTTTTGGAGATACTGTGCTTTTAAACATTCAACTAAGCAAGTATAACATACAAGTTAAATTAAAGGTTGAGCTGGGGAAGTAGCTTGGTTGGTAGAGTCCTTGCCTCCCATATATGATGCTTGGGTTTGATCTGATCACCAGCACTGCATAAACCAGATATGGTGGTTCATATGGAGGATCAGGAATTCTAGGCTAGCTTCGGTTCCCTCAGTCTGTACCTCACAAAAACAAAACAAGAGTCTGGGGAGTTGCCTCAGTGTATAAATTGTTTGCTATATCAAACCTGAGCACCTGATTTTGATCCCAGCACAACATAGAAATGGATGTATTGAAACCCGTGACCTCCAGTATGTTCCCTATGCCTATATATAATCCCAGTATTGCAAAGGCAGAGGCAGGAGAATTGCCTCAAGTTGAAAGCCAGTGTGGTCTACATAGAGAGCTCTAAGCTACCCAAGGGTTGTGTAGCAAAACTGTCCCCCCAAAAAATGGAAAATAGAAAAAGAAATCAAGTGTGTTTAATTAGTTATAGCAGCCTGTTTGTACTCTGGTGAATTAAATTGCTGATCATTAGTGGAATTGTAATTATTTATTTTCTATAAGTAAAGATAGACTGAAGTAGTCAGAACATTAAGTTAATCAAGGGATCACCTCTGGAGTTAGAGAAGGTTGTGGAAGAAAGGCATGCTTCTTTCTGGTTGATGAACTTTACATTCAATTGCGGGTATTAACTATAGAAGATGGTGGATTTGGACTGTCAGTGAACATCAGTTGAAGGTGTGTGTGTGTATTAATTTTCCTATGTATTCATTACTTTTTGCTTTTTTGAGCATATGCTGTTTTAATTATTGTTTCACAGTATGAATAATGGAAGTCATTGCTTATAAATTTGATATTCAGAGTGGTTTGAGGTAAGGGAAACACTTTGGGGATAACATCTTGTTTTCTCTGGTCTGTCATCAGTGATGACATTGGTGGTGTCATTTTTCTGGTCTGTCGTTAGTGTAGTGCTTTGTAGTCGCCAAAGACTCAGTGCTATAAGTACTGGTCTGTTGCTAGTTTTTATCTACACAGGTGACTGTTTTACCTTCTAGATGCTAAATGTTCTTGAAAAAAGAACAGATCTTAATGGTCATTTATTTCTAAGGCTAGAAAGGCTAATAAATTAATTCATTGAGTGAGTGAGTGAATTTTTCTTATAAGTGCTGCCATGTAGCAGGAGTTCAGGGTTGCCCTCAGCTAAGCAGTGATTCAGAGTCAAGGCTACACAGACCCTGTCTCAAAAAGCAGCATCCTCCCCCTCCTCCCCTAACTACCCCAAACAACA
This sequence comes from Alexandromys fortis, assembly GCF_014885135.2. Taxonomy (NCBI): domain Eukaryota; kingdom Metazoa; phylum Chordata; class Mammalia; order Rodentia; family Cricetidae; genus Alexandromys; species Alexandromys fortis. The sequence continues at coordinate 1,330,609 of NW_026068010.1, forward strand.
GTGCCTGAGTCTAGAGACTTACTTGTCTTGATAGGGTTTAGAGAATGTCACATCTTAGAGGTGAAATCCTTAGAAGAAAAGATTTTGTAAAATGTGGGGCAGTACTCTCAGTAGAAGCTTTGAAGGTTCTGAATTCTAAGTCAAGGATCAAAACAACTGAAAGCTTCACAGTTTTTCAGTTCTGAGGGTGTCTCCTGTTCCTGTGTGTGTCACTAATGGGGTCTCATCTAGGTTTTGACTCTTGAGAATGTTGGATCCTCACGTGTGGTCTGTAGATGAGCAGTGCCTGGCAAGTTTTGGTACTTTGTAGAAATTCAATCTTAATTAACTGTGTCAGAGTAAGTTTTTAAAAAATATCTCTCATGGTGATAGGGATGGATACCCAGGGCCTTCCTTGGGGATGCTAGGCAAGTTGTGATTCCACCGAGCTACCCTCCAACTGTAACAAGATGCTTCCAAAGCTCCATGTTTGTTACACTTCTACTCTAGAATATATTTTGAATCTTTTCCCCTTGAAAACTTTTGCTCAGGATGCCTTAAAAAGTAAATGCTGAAAAAAAAAAAAAACACTATTCAGCTATTACTGCCTTATGGCCTTGATAGTATTAAGTTTTGTGAACTATTAAGATCAGTCATTTTTATAAGAAATAATGAGACCCCAGGTTTAAATATATATATATATATATATTAGAGAGGGAGGGAGCAAGAGAAAAGAACAGGAATTTATAGGTACTGTTGGGTGTTTTGTCCCAGGACAAGGACAGTGGGGACTCTGCTGTGGTATTGACTTGCTGAGAGGCAGAGGAAAGTGGTTGTTAGAGGACATAAATGCCCTCATTGCATAATAATTAGTAAAGCGGTACTGCTCTGGCTATTTTGGAACAGGATCAACATAAGAATTGACTTTTTTTTCCTTTTTTTTTTTTTTGATAATTGCAAGTTTCAGTGCTTGCTAAGTTAGGATTTTAGAAAGGTGTAAGGGGAAAGAGAGAGGGTCTTTGGCTTCTGCTGAAGGAAAACTCAGGAAGCTATATACATAGTGATTTTACATAACATTTTGTTTCCTTCTTCCTCATCATCCATTTGACTAGCTTTCCTCTTTCAGCTAATCAATAGTTCTTAACACTCCAGTTCCTTTATACTCTGAATTTATTACATTTGTCCTGTTCTCTGCCTTGGTTCTTTGCTAGAGGCAGTGGCATCCTATGTGGAGAGGGCATTTGGTAACACTTGAAGATAGTTTTGTGTTGTTCCTGTATTGATAGTGCTGTTTTGGGATCTAGTAGGAGCAGACAGGTGTACTAACCATCTTGTAGAACTTGGGGCACCCCCATTAAAAAAGTCTATCCAGTGTGCAGTGCTGAATTTGAGAAAGTTTGGCCTAGACCTGAGTCTGTCTAATTTGTCACTGGCTTCCAGTTTCATGCCTACACTTTGTCCAGATTGCTGTAGAACTTCCTTTCTGAAATGTATACCCTCCTGTCAACTCTTTTCTAAACCATTTCCTTTTGCCAAATGAGGTTCAAATTTGTTATTGTAGGTTATGATACAATGAATGTTTTGTTACTGCTTTCAAGCTTCATCCTTGTCTCTTTAGCTTAACCTTCTAGTGACCTAGTGGTGCATGAACTCTATTTGGTTTACAGGTGCATTTTTCCTAGGCTTCCACTTCCTCCTTCAAACATAGTCTCACCTACCCTACACACCATCTCTCTTTCCCCATCCCCTCATTGGCACACTTACTCTGTCTTAAAAGTCTGCTCAAGCACTTGCCTCCCATGTGGCCTCTGCTATCACCGTATCTTATTTATGTGTGCACTACTGTATTGTGTCAGTGAGTTACACTTTGCCTTTGTATATGTATAGCCTCCTAGAATATAACTTGTGTTCCAGGGAAGGGTGCATGCATGTCAATGTATTCTAAGCACCAACAACAGTCCCTAATACAAAGTCCTTCCTCAGATGTTCAATTGGAAATTTTTCTTGAAATAGCCAAGCTGACTTAGAAATTAGCTCACAGATAGAATCTTTCTTTTTCTGTATACTGTCCCCCCTTTTTTGCTATATCTTCATGTTTTGTGTTGCTGCCATTTCTTTTTTGAATGTCATTTTGCATTGTGAATTTGTATTTTGTTTCTCTTACTTTTTTTTTTAAATTTTTTTTCTTAAAGATAGAGCCTCCCAAGTGCTGAGATTAAATGCATGTGCTGCCACACCAAGCTGCTTCTGTTAGTTGAAATGCTGCTGCTACTTTAGGTCTTTTCAGTGTCCTGCAGGACCATGCAGCTTGTTGGTTGCTTATTGAAGAGCTTTTGTGTTTCCAGCTCAGCTTCAGAGAACTCCTCCTCCTTAGGTGTAGGCACTGGTTATGGAATAAAGGGAAAAAAGTAAGAATTATTTGGAAAACCAAGAAGCAATTCTTATGAGAACTCTTGGGAGTAAAGATGATCTATTACAATTTTTCTATGTTATTAATGTACCTCATGGACGATAAATTGCATTGATTTATAACTGAGTCAAAAAGAAAATGAATTTGACAAATCTGAATTGCTGTAGACCATTTAAAGTAATATACATATATATTTTGTATTTCATTATATGACTAGAATTGAAGTAACTGTAGAAATGTTTTGGCCAGCTATGATGTTAATTTTAAAGTTTTTGCTTATGTGTATGAGTGTTCTGCTTGCATGTATGTCTCACTATGTGTGTGGTCCTTGTGGAGCCCAGAGATGGGATCAGATACCCGGGAACTAGAGCTACCTACATACGGTTGTGGGTGCTGAGAACTGAACCCAGATTCTATGGAAAGCAATAAACCATCTCCTTTTGCCCTATTATGATTTTAATTGGCCTTTGATATTTTAGCATTTATGAAGAGGTAGAATTTATAACCCAGTAATTTTTAAAATACAAATTTTAAAAATAGTACATGCTTAATTAAGGCTGTTATTTGTACTATGTATCAAAGCCTTACAGTTAATTACTTGAACACAAAAATGTATGAGTTTAATCTTAACTTTTTCTAAGGAGTTAAGTTGCTAACAATTTGGTTTAAAATTGCTCCACTTAAAATGTGATTGTGGCATGAGCCACAAAGCATATACAGTATTCTTGTCCAGAGACCTTCTCTCTGATTTAGAAATGCAGGGAGACTGTGTGAGCCCTGAGCTGCATAGAGCTGGTGCCACCTTAGCTTCATGAACCTCATTCACTGTTCGGATTATTAGGTAGGTAGGTAAATGAAGACTCTTGATTCAAGTTTAATTATTTTTATTCTCCTTAAAGACAGTATTAGTATAGGCCTCTTAAGGAGAGGAGAACTATGTTAGATAAATTAATTTTTCTATAGGTATTATTAGGGTTTTGAAATTTAGAAGTTGTGTGTTTTCTTAAATTATTGATTCTACTACGTCCTTTATTTTTTTATGTGTTCTGTCTGCATGTATGCCTGCAGGCTAGAAGAGGATGTCAGATCTCATTACAGATGGTTGTGAGCTACCTTGTGGTTGCTGGGAATTGAACTCAGAACCTCTAGAAGAGCAGGTCGTGCTCTTAACTGCTGAGCCATCTCTCCAGCCCCTGTCCTTTAAAATTTTAAGCATATTTTATGTGTATAAGTGGTTTACATGCATATATGTATGTGCATGATATTAATGTTTGGTGACTGTAGAAGTCAGAAGGTGTCAAATCCCTTAGGACTAGAGTTACAGATGGTATTAAGGTGGCAGGTGGGTACTGGAGGTTGAACCTGGGTCCTTTGCAAGAGCAGCAAGCGCTCTTAACCACTGAACCAACTCTCCATCTTCTTTTTGTTTGTTTGTTTGTTTTTTTGTTTTTTCGAGACAGGGTTTCTCTGTAGCTTTGGAGCCTGTCCTGGAACTAGCTCTTGTAGACCAGGCTGGTCTCAAACTCAGAGATCCTCCTGCCTCTGCCTCCCGAGTGCTGGAATTAAAGGCACCCGTGCTACCACCGCCTGGCCTAACACCTTCTTTTAAGGTTGTATCTTGCAGTATAGTTTGGGCGGGCCCAAGATTAAGGATTCTCTTACTTCAGCTTCTCAAATGCTGGGGTTACAGACTTTTGCACTACCATGCATAGCAAAATGTGCTGCTCTCTTTATACTAGATTTAAAAAATACCTTGATATACTCTAATGATTTTTAGTACTCTTATTGCATCTCAGGATATAGCAATAAAATTAAGTGTGGATCTTATTTAATTTTGTTAATTAAATTTATTGATTTATTTTACACCCCAACTGCAGTCAAGCATCTATAAGTTTATTTCCTGAAGGGGACACACGTGGACATACCATACATGTTATGTGTGTATACTACACAGCCCTACCTGCTGCTGTGAGGATGGCTTACTAACTTTATTAGTATGTTAACATAAATTTGCTATTTTGTTGCACAGTTTATTAGCTGTTTGTTCAAGTTACCTCAATTTAAAAGATTATTGAAGTTTATGTTATTATTGTGCTGTTCACTTTTTTAAACTTTAGTCTATAATTCTGTTCTTTGAGTACTTTGCTTTGCCTATTCTAGAATAACTGCCATACTTCAGCCTATCATACACAGAATTAAAATGATTTTTAAAAAATCATCCCTTAGCAATCAGTTGCTTTTTTCAGCTGGGAAATAAGATAGTGAGATGAGTTACTGAAGGAAAGAGTTGAGAATTATTTACTATTTTCTTCCTCTGAAATTTTTTTTCCCATTTTGCATTGAGAATAAGTAAGTTCATTAGGAAGTTTATATAAGCATTCATTCACCTTCAGAGTTTAATTTATAGCCACAAAATTTTAAATTCAGATTTTAATTCTCTACAGCATTGGTTGTTTATGTAACATTGTTCAGACCATGAGTACTTTGTGTGGATTCTAGAGAGGTCTGGTGGGGGTGGGAGATTGTGGGTGGTTATGAACTTAGAAAAGATTCCTAAAGATTTTACTTGTTTTCTATCCAACCTTCCTAACATCTCCTGTATTTTCATTAGATTTAGTTTAGATTAGTGTGGGGATGTTAGGAGTGGCTCGGTTTCTTTCCTTCTTTCTCCTAGCCAAGGAAGTGTCGCCTGGGGATGCTGGAGGAGAGGCTAGTTCCGATGGGATCAAAGGCACGAAAAGCAAAGAACCCTATTGGCTGCCTTGCTGACAGGTGTAAATCAGGAGTACCCATCAATATGGTTTGGTGGAACAGAGTCACAGAAAACAATTTACAGGTAAAAATAATGTTTATTAGACATTTTTTTGAAAGTCATTCTTGCTTTCTTTCTGTATCTGTGGGTTGGTGGATATGAAAAGATTGGATAGCCTATCTGATGTACTTTAAGTCAATAAAAATTTTTCTAAAACTAAAGCAAGGTTAGTAGCCTATTAGCTAGCTATTACAGATGGTCTTTGTTTTGAGACCAGGTCATGTCCTGGAAGTCACAGTGCAGACCAGGCTGGCCTCTGCCTCTTCAGCACTGGGACTAAAGGCATGTGTCACTACATTTGCCTCACAGATGATATTTGTTTGGCTCTTTTACTTTTTCTGCTTGGGAAGGGTTAAGACCTCTCCTCCTTTCTCATTTTTTGCACTAATGTATGTGTGCTGCATGTGTGTTCATGTTCGGTCATATGTGTGCCTGTGTAGGTCAGAGGATAAACTGTAGAGCTCACCATATGGAACCAGGAATCAAATTCAGGTCGTTGCCATCAAGTACCTTAATCCACTGGGCCATCTTGTCAGCCCTATTTTCCCCTTTTGTTTTTTCCTGAGACAGGGTTTCTCTGTTTTTTCCTGAGACAGGGTTTCTCTGTTTAGCCCTGTGCTCTGTAGACCAGGCTGGCCTCTAACTCACAGGAGATCCGCCCATCCTGAGTCCTGGGATTAAAGGTGTGTGCCATAACTGCCCATTACATTTCTTTGTTTTTATATTAGCTTTTCCATTTTTGTTAATATTTATTAATATTTAGGGTATTAGGGACTCAAATCCAAGTCCTCACACATGCAGAATCTATGCTTTATCATTGGTTTACATGTGCTCAGCACTAATTAAACTGTTGAATAAGCTGTGACACTCAGGAACTTAACTGTGAAAAGTTACATTGTGGATATTTGCTGTTGGTGGTTATATCACTTTGAGTTTGAAACATAGGAATCTTCATTTGTTTTCTTCTTTGTACCTTCTTGCTTGTTTTTCTTTTTTGAGAAGGTCTTTCTTTGTAGCCCAAGCTGACCTTTAATTTACTTGAAGTCATGCTTCTCCCGACTCAATCTTTCTTTTGTACATTTTTTTATTGGAAGTTAAAATTACATATATAAGCTGTGTCAAGAAACTAACTTTATTAGTATGTTATTATATGGTTCTTATAATTTGACTGTTATAGCAAAATGTAGAATAATTAAGAGGATTTTTTAAAGTCAAGAACCAACTTTTGTGTAAGACTTAGACAAACCAACAAAATAATTTGCATTTATTTCAATGTATTATTATATTTTCATTCTTAAAAATTGGGAGTTATTATATGATATGGATGGTGCTACTAATTATAACTTCAGTTTAGGTAGAGATTTGTTTTTCCTCTCAAGTTTTGGATGGGTTAGTACTTAAAATATGTTCTTAGCTCCAATTCATATGGTGTACATAAAAAGATACTATGCTGGGTGGTGGTGACCCATACCTTTAATCCCAGCATTTGGGAATCTGAAACAAGTGGATCTTTGAGTTCAAGGTGAGCCTGATTGATCTACAGTGTGAGTTCCAGGAAAGTCCAAAGCTACAGAGAAACCCCGTCCAAAACAAAAAAAATAACCAAACAAAATAAATAATAAAAAGATATTACAAAGTTAATAACTTTAATTTGTATTTCTAAAATTGGTCCTACACTATTTTTACTTTGTAATATTAATACAGCAGCACTAGTTCTGTTGACTTAGGCATAAGAATAAATTATTCAAAATAATACTGCAAAGTGTGATATTTTCCCTGACTGAAACTTCATAGAAAGCTAACCAAACAGCCAGCCAGGTAGTCACATATATCTTAAATTTTGTTGGAAGGTTTGCCTATGTTAATTATAAATGCTAATATAGTTTTTTTTAAAGATTTTATTTACTTATGTATACAACATTCTTTCTCCATGTATGCCTGCATGCCAGAAGAGGGCGCCAGATCTCATTACAGATGGTTGTGAGCCACCATGTGATTGCTGGGAATTGAATTCAGGACCTCCAGAAGAGCAGGCAGTGATCTTAACCACTGAGCCTTCTCTCAAGCTCACTAATATAGTTTTAAGTGACTTTTTCTTGTCTTTGAGATCTATAGGAAAAGATTTGGGGGGGGGTTGTTAATAATTGTTTTTCAATTTTAAAAAGGAAACCTGAAAATACACTAGGTCTAGCTAAGTGGGAAGTGGCACCAGACATGTGGGATGAGACACCATCAGGGTCCAGGTTCAACTCTTGCATCTTTGCAGCTGCTTTCCACCTCATCCAGTAAGAGTTCTGAGGTATTTCCTTGTTGAGGAGAGGAAGCCATTAGGTTGGTAAAGGAAGGCTTATTCCATTGTACTTAAAACTAACTGCTAGTGGAAGGTTGGCATTTGTGCTGGAAAGATGGATGCTCTGAGGTTGTGAGAGCTGTCCTGATCCTTAAGAGTCCCTTCCAGACTATCAGAGCTGCTTCCCAGAACCCATATTGGTGCTCACAGCCATCTGTGATTCTAGCCCAGCGTGCCTGACACTCTATTCTAGCCTCTGTATATAAACACACACACATTCAAAAATGATTTTCAGGGCTGGAGAGATGGCTCAGTGGTTAAGAGCATTGCCTGCTCTTCCAAAGGTCCTGAGTTCAATTCCCGGCAACCACATGGTGGCTCACAACCGTCTGTAATGAGGTCTGGTGCCCTCTTCTGGCTTGTAGACATACACACAGAAAGAGTATTGTATGCATAATAAATAAATAAATGTTTAAAAAAATGATTTTCATTAATGTGTGAAAAAGAATCAGTATCATCTAAACTTAACATATTTCTGATGGTTTACTTTAATGCTTCACATAGTTGCTTTCCAACTCAAAACTTTCTAATCTTGAAAATGCCTCCCATTGTGAGTCATGTCCTGAGTTACTGAAGAACTCTCATCTAATCTCAGGAGCTCTCATTTACCAGGAACCTGGAGTAGTTTTTGAGTTACGGCTACATCTGTATAATGTATGTTTTTCTATCATAGAAATAAATTCCATATCATTTTGCTACCTTTTAATATGGTTTTATTTTTTTGACATGAAAGTTCTAAACAATTTTTATAGTCAGAACCACTATTTCCTTAGGAATTGAGTGGGGTCTTGTGAACCCTTTCCTCATTTTTGATGAAATGTTAACTGGTCTATTCTTGTGTAGGTAACCATAACTACATTGAATTCATTAAGTACAGTAAACCATGTTTTATCCAGAAGAGTTTTTGGTTTTGTTGTTTTTGCAGCACATCTCTTTATCTTCTGGGTCTACATTCACTATGTCTATATTTATATATTTGTATGTGTGTCTGGTACCTTTGGAGCTATATATCTCGGAGTTATAGATGATTTTAAGCCCTCATGTGGGTGCTGGGAACTAAGCCTGTGTATTTCTTAATAGAAACAAATGTTTTTAACCCACGAGCCATCTTTCTAATCCCTTCATTTTAAAAAAAAAAAATGCATTTTGCCTGCATGTGTGTATGTATACTGTGTGCTTGCAGTGCCCATGGAGGCCTGAAGGGGGCATTTGAAGATCCTGAAACTGGATTACAGAAGGTTGAGAGCTGTTTGTTGTGTGGATACTGGAAACAGAATCTATACTGGAAACAGAATCTAGGTTCTCTGAAAGAGCAGCCAGTGTGTTCTTAGCCCTTGAGCCATCTCTCTAGTCTAAGTGAAGAATATAAATATAAATTTATGGTGTTCTTACTAATAACACATGCCCAATGAAGATCAAGAGCAGGAAAAGCGGTTATACTTTTTACTTGAGATGAGTCTTTTCTTTGTCTTCGTGTAGTGATCATTTTAAATTGATGGTGATTTCATCTGAGTGCAGTACGAGATGTAGCTACAATCAGAAGAGAAGACATAGGAGACAAGACTACTCCTCTTAAGAAGGGAACCGCTCTTTCCAGAGCCAGCATGGCAAACTATGTCTTATTTAGTAGATTTTGACTCAGACTTTTCACCAGCTTGTTTTGTACCATTCTTCTAAATTAAGTGTATTTATTTCTTTTGCTTATCTAGGTCTTCTCCACTTACATTTCCATAGAGAACTTTGTTGGTGGCTCCATTTTCTTGTTCATCTCTTGTCCTGTGCATGCTGCTGCTTTCATTTTCAGTCCTCTCCATAGAACCTTTGCTTCGATTTTTCTCATCTTTATTTGAAGTCTCTGGTGCTGAATCTTTCAAGACTGACTACTCTTTACTGCATCTCATTACTTTAAATTGTTGGGATCATCAGCCTCCTCATCACCTCTCTGTTAGTAAGCACCATTTGCCTCCTCATTATCATCATTGGCCAGTTGAGGATGACACCCAGATCCTGAACGCTTTCCCTGCTTTGAAGTCGTCTTTTGCTTTTCTCCATATGTTCAGGTTTATCAGGTTTTGTCTGTATGAGAAAAGGCTCTAGAACAGTGGTTCTTAACTTGGGCTGGCGTGGGGTGGGGGGGCAGAGGACTGTTTTGCAGAAATTGCCTAAGACCATCACATATCACATGTTTACATTTATTATTACAACAGCAAGATCATAGTTACGAAGTAACAACGAAATAATTTTATTGTTGGGGTCATCAAACTGTAGAAAAGACCCACAGTGTTAGGAAGGTTGAGAACCACTACTCTAGAATAACTGGTACATTCCTTGCTAGGACACAACTCTGTCTTTGAGTTAGATCTTTCCAACAAATAATGCAGGAGGTACAGGATATACAGTATGCTATCATGTCTTAAGGAAGTGCAAAGCAGTTCAGTTTTTGTGCTTTTTTTTCCTTTTTCTGCCTCATTGTGTTTCTTGTTTACTGTACTTAAGTGTTTGTTCTCTAGTTCGTTATAAATCAGTGCAAAGGTTTCTTTTACACATTTCCCTTTCCAAGTTCTCGTATGAGAATTGAGTTGCCACCTTAAATAGCTGCCCTTGCTTGAAGAAGGGGTCAGCACATTTACTTATTTGTGAGCAGTTACTACGGGTTTGGACAACTCCTGTAAGTCCTGTAATTCTCATCATCTTCAGTTTCTTTTCAACTTTTCTTAGTGCTATCTGACATGGATTTTGTTGACCACGCTAAGGGAATGACAGCTTTGAGAAATTATATTTTCTTACCCTGTCCATCTGTCTGTCCATCCATCTGTCATTTATCTAATGTTGTGGGTTTTTTTTTTTTTTTTGGAGTAAGGAGGCAAAAAATCTCTCTGATGTTTCCTGTCTATCCTAAAACTGGTTATGTAGATCAGGCTGCCCTCAAATTCTCAGAGACCCACTGCCTCTGTCTTCCAAGTGCTGGGATTAAAAATGTGCTCCACTATGCCTGGATCCTTTCTTATTCTTAAACCAAAAGTCTTGTATTCTGTGATCCTCTTTTTTCTGCTCATCCTTTTGCTGTCCCTAAGCTGAACCTGTTTCAGGTTGAACATTGAAGAGATGGGTACACAACATAGGTGGGGGATTGTAGGTGTGTACCACTGCCACTGCATCTAAAAAAACTAAATATGTTTCCCTTCTAGTAGCAAGCAGATTGTATCCCTTCTTATGGGATGAGAACTACTAAGATTTACCTGTCCATTAACTGAAGGATGAAAAAATCAGACAGTGTACATTGCTGTTGTTTTAGGTGTAGCAGTCATGTTCTCTCCATTTAACAAATGGAAAGCTACTTTAGAAAATCTCAGTTTTCATTTATTCATCTTCTTAATCCTGAATTCATTACCACACTGTTTTTATCCCTTTTTTTTTTTTGACAGTCTGCATGCAATACTCCTCCCGTTGTTCTTTTTCATGGTTTCTGACCTACTTTATACATTTCACATAAGTGTCTAAACGTTGTGTTGGAGCCTGCCCTTCCTGGATCATCTCTCTCATCTGTCAACATACAATCTACATTACTTGGATGGGCTCTTGCTTTTCTTGGGAGAGAGGTTGTTCATATAACACACACTCTGAAGCATGGTACTGGGTCTCTGCCTCTATTACCCTGTGTCATTGTTAATAGAGCCTGAAAACATTTCTTCTTTTCTCTCAGGAGATGGTGCTGATGCTGCCTTCTCTGTGAGCACTGTCAAAGCATCTGGAAGAAGAAGTCTGGTTTTAGATTTTTTTTAAAAAAATTCTACTTGTCCTTTGACACTGGACAGTGAACTGAAACTTTATTTATTTTAGTTTAGAGTAATTTGTCCATTTGTAAATACTACTTTAATCTTCTTTTGCTGAACAGTATATGTAATTTTGTAGAAGTTATTCTAAAAGTGTGTGTGTGTGTGTGTGTGAGAGAGAGAGAGAGAGAGAGAGAGAGAGAGAGAGAGAGAGAGAGAGAGAGAGAGGAGAGAGGAGAGATATGCATGCACACCCACCTACCTGTCCATGGGTGAGTACACACGCCAATGTTTGTGCTAGTGGAGGTCAGAAGTTAACATTGGTCTCTTCCTACATCCCTATCTGCTTTATTTTAAATTTTTAAAGATTTATTTGTATGAGTGTTTGCTTGCATGTATGGATGTATGCCACTTGTGTGCTTGCTGTCTGGAAGCCAGAAAGAGGGCATAAGATCCCCTGGGACTGGAGTTTTGTTTGGTGTTGAGCAGCTTTGTAGATGCTGGGAACTGAACCCAGGTTCTCTGCAAGAGGAACTAGTGTACTTAATCATTGTGCCATTTCTCCAGCCTTCCTGTGTTTTATTTTATTTATTTATTTATTGAGACAGTTGGCTAGAAAAACTGGTCAGTGAGACCCTGGGATCCTGCGTCTCTCTCTACCTCTGAGCCTTGTCATTATTAAGTATGTGCTACACGTCTGGCTTTCTTTGGTGGGTAGGGTGGCTAGTAATAAATGTGTGTGCTGGGGATCTGAACTCAGAAGGACTTTACTTACTGACCTGTGTGGCCTGTGTTCCTAGCTTCTGACATTTTATATTTAATAAAATGAGTCATGGGCTTTGTGGGGAGGCTTGTTTGTTTCTTTTAGTACCAACATGTTTCAGAAGGACAGTGGTGATTTCTTCTGGAATTTTAGAGTTCTTTTTACAATAAAATTCAGAGGTTAATGTTCTGATGTACTTTATATATTCAATATTGTGAGCCTGTTAATAGTCTTAATTAGTTTTCAATTATTTTAAAGGCAAAGCATTTCTATATTCCTATGTTATTCTGGTGATCTCAGGCCAACACCAACTGAAAGAGTTGATTGTGCTGTCTTGTCAGCAGCAACTACTTCACTTTTGTGCAGGTTTACTTTGATATCTGATTCCACTCATTCCTTTTCTGACTAAGGATTTGTTGAAATATTGTATCATTTGCCCTAGAATTGTGAGCATTCCAATTTCTAAACATATAGTAAATACTAATTGTTCTTAAGCTTGGTCTTTGTTTCCATTTATTTGGGATGTTTTTTGTAGTTTTGATTATGTGTGTAGAGCATCACAATTTGTTTAGAATAAAGCAGAAACCCTGCTTTGTTTTTAGTTTGTTGCCATCTTAATGCTGGCTTGAATATTTTCGAAAGTTGGTTTTTAAAGTACCCTTTAAAAACCGGTTTTGGGAAAGGTTGCCTTAACGTGTTTCATCTTTTAAGAATCTGGTGCTGCTTAAATAACAGAATTAAGGAGATATAAGATTCTACAACATTTTTGTGGTTGTAAAGATTAAAATCTGTCTAAAAGCAATGATATATTAAAATCATGTTCACTTTACCTCACAAGTTCTATAATAGAGTTGATGAACCGTAAATTAAAGCTTTGGTGTGACTGTAACTCACCTAGTAAAGGAGTGCACGAGGACTGTTGGGTAGTGAGAGGACCCACTAGATCGCACTGTCTCCTTGTCAGGATCTCCTTGTCAGGATCTCCTTGGTATCATCTACCCTCTTTAGAAGTAGTTAGTAAGAAGGCTCATATTAAGGTCTTGTGGATCAGTCTTTCTATGGAGTTTAGCTTTCTCTAACTGGTGCTTTTTAAAGAGCTTACAGAAGTTTTGTAAACTGATTAAGTAGACTTTGGTTTTCAATTACTCCCTAGGTTTTAGTGCTACTTCAGGTTTTTAGTCTGTAGGGTCCAGGAATGGGAAAATTTTAGATTTGATAGAATAAGATGGAGTTAGTAAGATTTTTGCTTATATTAAATAATAGGATTCCTTGGGTTTTTTGAGAATTATAGAACAGCAGTGGCCTTAAAGTGAATGTGCTGTTTTCTCCTTCCATCCCCCTCAACACTCTGTCTTCACCTCTCTCATTTCGTTTTCCTGAACACTACCTAACTTGCTGTTTCCTGTTAAATAATAACCTGTATATCTGTGAAGTAGGTTTTCAGACCCGTTGTTGGAATGCTTTGTGTTCTCTCCTTGTACTGTGTACCCTAGAGTCTGCCTTTAGTCCTGTTGGTAAACCTTTCATTTATGCTTCCATCGTGTAATGGCATAGAATAGCATTCCCATTTCAAAAGGAAGGAATTAGGCCTCAGCAAGGAAAAACTGGACCAACAACCCAGTAGGGCAAGCACCAAATCCTGAGTTCCATGTCTGGTTTCTGGGGCTTTGGTTGCAAAGGGCTTACTTGGGTGGCTCCACTCCTGGCTTTGCTGTGTTTAAAAATGCATCTTTCTTTTGGTCTGGTTCTACTCTTTGTATGCAGCTCTGAGGAAGAAAGAAGAATTTGTGGCAGAATTGGTGAGAGGGCTTTGAAACCAGGGCAAAAGGAAAGGGCAAGGGTCTTCAAATACAAATGAAGAGCAGACTAAGGGAAGTAGAACTGTCGGTAGTGTTCACTGCAGGAGAGGGTGTGTGTAACATGCTGTGTCTGTTGGCTGAGTCTTTGGCACAGTCACTGCTAATTACTGTTACGTAGATTGACAGTAAACAAAAGCAATAAACAGGGCAGAAAGAAATAAAAATGTATGTAATGTAATTGCTGCCTTTCTTGTACAAGCACATGACTTGGCTGCGCCATTAAGTTTTCCTCTAAAGCTGCACATATTTTTTATCTTGCCCCACTTGTTACTCTTGGTGCTTCACATAACCCTTTGCCGATCTCATACACCTTCATTACTTGACCTGCTCTCTAGTCATATTTGATTCCCAAATAGTTCCTTTTAATCTTCTGTAGTCACTGTATTATATTGTTAGCTGTTTATCTATATGGCCCTGAGCATCAAGGTTTAAAAAAAAACCCTCATGGGGCTGGAGAGATGGCTCAGCGGTTAAGAGCATTGCCTGCTCTTCCAGAGGTCCTGAGTTCAATTCCCAGCAACCACATGGTGGCTCACAACCATCTGTAATGAGGTCTGGTGCCCTCTTCTGGCCTGCAGGCATACACACAGACAGAACATTGTATACATAATAAATAATTTAAAAAAAAAAAACCCTCATATATTCTCCCCTACATTTCCACTCTTAACACAGTTGTACACACTTACCAATAACTGTGTGTTCCATCCAGCTTGGCTGTTAGTAGAGTTATTAGTTACAGTTATTAGTCATTGTCCAGACTGATGTGCTCTGTGATCCCCTCTAATCCCTCCTGTCTTATCTGTCATATCCTTCTAAATTGTCTTCATTTTTACTGTTACTGATAGTATATACCATATTTCCCGCTCTTGGTCTTACCTCTCAAATTTTTCCCTTGTTATCTGATCTCCTATCATGTTTGCTATCTGTTTTATTATTAGGAAGAAAAGTTCAGATTCTATATAAAAAAAAAAAAAGGCACCCTAGTTCTCCTGCCCAAGCTCTTGCTTACAACTAAAGCCTGCTGTATTACTTGGAAGACCATGCCCTGAAGCAGGATTATAAAAATTCAGGGACAAAAATTGAGGTTCAATCTGAAAAAGCAAAACAGATAGCCACTGGCTCTTACCTCGACCTTAATCTGAAATGGCCATCTGCATCCTGGTATCTCAGAATGAGACTGTGTATTAAGAGCTGTTTTCTTCCATTTTATAATCGTCTCTAGGGCTGAGATTAAAGGTGTGCACTACCGTGATTAAAGGCATGCACTGCCTGGTTTCTATGGCAACTAGTGTGACTACTGGGATTAAAGGTGTGTCTTACCATAACCTGTTTTGTAAGGCTGACCAGTGGGACTGCCTTACTCTCAGGTCTTCAAGCAGTCTTTATTTATTAAAATACGATTGAAATGCCGCTACAATGCCCCTCAGGCTTTCCTGCCTTTGAGCCTCCTTTTAGGACATTGACCCTTTGTCCATCTTGGTTTAACTTGTCCTTTGGTATTCAAGTCACACTTATGATCTTATGGCTTAACTGTGTAGCATTAGATACCTGTTTATTTCTAGAACTTAACTGTATTATACCCATTAGTTATATATCACAGCCATTTAGGCCAAATTTAGCTAGTACAATGTAGGTACTTGTGCTGTTTGAGGTTCATGGATGTTCTTAGTTCTTGGGAGTGTAGAGCTCCATTTGGAATGTCTCTCCTGTGAGCTTGTGGAGCACAATATCTATGTTTGTGCCCCAAGTGCCAGCCACAGTGCCCAAAATGTACCATTGAATGTACTTATGTACCGTTCAGTGACTGAATCCTGATAAGTGAGTTAGATAGGTACATTTTTGTTCCACATGAGTCCTGAAATGTAGAGCTTTATATATTTTGTTAACTTTTGGTACAGTTTTATGACAAAATATCATTGTGGAAAAAATTGAAAACCTTAGTATATTTTGGGTTACATATGGCTGAATTCTTGGTTGTCAAGAATGCTTCTACACCAGGTGGTGGTGGCACATGTCTTTAATCCCAACACTTGGGAGGCAGAGGCAGGCTATAAGAGCTAGTTCCAGGACAGGCTCCGAAGCTACAGAGAAACCCTGGGAAGGGGGGGTGCACCTGAAAAAAAAATCTTATTGTGGAATGTAAGAGATAGGATTAACTGTTAGTCCTTGTGGATAGAAGGAACAAACAGTTGCTGTAGAGGGAATTGTACCTGTATGGTACTTGAATGTTTGGGGTACTAGTCTTCTGGATGACTTAGTATTGAGAATCCCTATGGCAGTGAGTTAGATGGCGTGCTCTGTGACTGCCATGAGGCTTAAAGTAAGAATGACGGTCAGATGTCTTCTCTTTGGTATGAAATTTTTTCTTGCATGACAGTGGTGCAGTTGGTCTCATTTTAACTGTTCTTACTCGTTTTGGATTGTTATGATACTACCCCTGTTTAGTGAAGACATGAAAGTAAAATAGAATGGTATGAATGACTTTGTGATTTATAATCTTAAACTGCCTTTTAAAACTTTTCTAAGGTATTTATGCTTTTTGAAAACACTCAGATGTGAGAGAAGTGCTTCCAGTCTTCTCACAGCCTAAAGACAACGTCTTTGCTGACATTTTAGTGAGTGTCCTTAGGTGCTTTTTTTTATATACCTACTTGTATTACTTTCTTTCTCTGCCCCTTCTCTCTGTCTCTCTCTCTCTCTGTCTCTCTAAGATTTAATTATGTATAGTGTTATACCTGCATGTATGCCTGCAGGCCAGTAGAGGGCACCAGATTTCATTACTCGTGGTTGTGAGCCATCATGTGGTTGATCAAAATTGAACTCTTAGACCTCTCGAAGAGCAGCCAGTGCCCTTAACCGCTGAGCCATTTCTCCAGCCCTGCCCCTTCTCTTCTTATGCATGAGCTAGCCACTTTAAAGATACAGCAGTTTAACAGTGCCTATGTTTTGTTTATTTTGTTTTACTTCTGTTTAGCATTATCATGTATCTGCTGTTTAGTTAGAAATGCAGCAGTCCACATAGTTTTGGAGCTGCACATTGTTGTCTACCACAATCCTTATAGCCAGATCTCTACTGAGAGTTCTTTGTTACTTTATTTCTTTCTAAAGCAGACTGAATATAGGTCTATTAAGGAAAACTTACTTGGAGGAACTACAAGAGAGGAATACTTTTTATTTTTGTCTTAGTCACTTTTTTTTTTATGGCTGTGAAGCAGCACCATGACCAATGCAGCTCTTAAGAAAGAAAGCACTTCACTGGGGACTGGCTTAACTTTTAAGAGGTTTAACCCGTTATTATCACGGTTGGGAGCATGGCAGCATGCACGATACTAGAGCAGTGGCTGAGAGCTATGTCCTGATTGGTAGGCAGAAAGAAAGAGTCTAGGCCTGGCATGGACTTTTGAAGCTTCAAAGTCTACTTCCAATGACACACTTTTTGAAACTGGGCTTCACCCATAGCCCATACCAGCCTAGAACCCAAGGCAATCTTACTATCTCAGCCTTCAAAACATTGGCATCATGGGTGTGTACCACTATACCTAGCCTCAAGACCAGGGGCCAAATTGGTCTTAGAATGAATGCTTTCCCAGATCCAGAAACCAAGCTTAAAGCAAGACTTGGAAAGATTTATCTAACTACATTTAAGCAGTTTAAGCACAATAGGAATTACATTTTACAATTGTGTCTAAGAATATAGCAAAACCCTATAGGCTCATATACCTGAATACTTGGCCCCAGTTTGTGGATCTGTTTGGGTAGCATTGCGAGGTGTGGTCTCGTTTTAAAAGGTATATCGCTGGGGCAGGCTTTGGTGTTTGAAAAGCTTGTGCCATTCCTAGTTACCTCTCTCAGCCGTGTGTTTCATTATGTGAGCTTTCTTAAACTGTTCCAGATGTGTGTGTCATTGACTGCTAATATGTTCACCCTGCCACGATGGTCTTGAATTCCAAACTTCTGAAACCATAAGCTCCAAATAAACTTCTTTCTTTTTTCTTTTGTTGTTTTTTTTTTTCAAGACATGGTTTCTCTAGCTTTGGAGCCTGTTCTGGAACTAGCTCTTGTAGACCATGTTAGCCTCGAACTCACAGAGATCCACCTGCCTCTACCTTCTGAGTGCTGGGATTGAAGGCATGCGCCACCACCACCTGGCAGCTTTCTTCTATTACACACACACACACACACACACACACACACACACACACACACACACACACACAACGTATCTATGCAGAGAATATATGTATGTATGTTGTATATATCACCAAACAAGATAAAAAGAATAATTTATCTTTCTATCCATAAAATAAGAGAGTAAGAAGGTAAGACTCAGAAGCGATGCAGAAGTAGTTATAAAAACAAAAACTAAACTAAAACAGTTACTAAACCCCACCCCATATGTTCGGAAAACTAGAGGTGAGTTAAACTTATAAGTAAATTAAGGTTTTAGAATTTAAAGCTAGTGTCTGAAATAAAAAAAAATCGAATAGGAATGATGGGACATTAGAGTTTACAGAAGAGTGGCCACAACCCCCTTCACATGCGCGCACGCGCGCACACACACACACACACACACACACACACACACACACACGGCAACATCAGCTGTTTTTTATCAACTTTAGAAAATGCTTGTCAGACTGAATTTCAAAAACTATAATGATGCTAGTAAGAAACTTGCTTAGAGACTAGGGAGGTGGCCGTGTGTGTGTAAAGAGCACCCATTCTGCACGCATGAAAACATTCTCCAGCACCTACATAAAAATCTAGGTGTCTTGGCACTTGCCCACAACCGCAGCACTTGGGGAAGCAGGTAAGTTGTTGGAATTTACTGCCAAGCCAGCCCAGCCAAATGACAATGGGCTCCAGGTTCAGTGAAACATCCTTTCAGAGGCTGAGGTAGAAAGCAATAGAGGAAGAATCCAAACATCTCTCCTGGTCTCCAAGTGAGTGTGTCCATCCCCCCTCCCTTCCCACACACAAATTCAGCACATATATACAAATGAACAAAAAGAAACCTCCTTAGGCTGGACAGTGTTGACACATACCTTTAATCCCAGCAGGGGAGGTAGCAGCAGGTGAATCTCTTGAGTTTGAGGCCAGCCTGGTCTACAGAGTGAGTTTCAAGACAATCAACAGCCAGGGTACACAGAAAATCTCTGTCTTAATCCCCTCTCCCCCCCCAAAAAACAACAACAACAACAAAAAAAAAACCACTTCAGCTATGTTAGAAGGTCGACTATGGTGCTCAAAAGCTAGTTCATTTATACATTATGTGGGACAAGCTGGACTTTATAGCATAAATTATCAGGAATAAAAGTCATTTGATAATATGAGGTGCCGTGTACCTTCTAGCTATTAAGAAGCCAGACATGCCATTCTTTATTAATTTAGCTAATAATATGACAAAAGCCTCATAGACAATAAATAATACAACTGTTAAGACTGTTTTCTCATATTATAAGAAGGCAGAGTGGGTGGTGGGAGACTTGAACAACTCTAAAAAATTAACTTGACATAATTTTAATTTGACATAATTGGTATTTACAGACATTCTCTCTAGCAATGGTAAAGTACTTGTTCTTTTCAAAGACTTATGATAGATCAATTCTGAGTCATTATACAAATCTCAATAAAGGTAAAAGAATTCAAATCACTTAAAATATGATTTACCATAGTAGAATTAGATACCAGTGACAATATTTTTAGAATCCTGATATATTTGGAAAATCAGTGACATACTTTTAATTACTTAGAAATCAAAGAAGAAATAAAGAGAAACTGGAAAGTGTTTTGAATCAAATAGCTAAACACAAAAGGTATGGGATGCCTGCCATATCTAAGTGCTGATAATAATAGGGAAATTAACTGGAGTTTACTGAAGTGAATGTATTAGGAAAGATGGAGTTCATAGTAAGTAATTGTAGCATCAGTCTTGAAAACTAGGAACACAGTGCTAAATTACAGGTAAAGCCAACTCAGAAATGAATAGGAAAAAGAAATTGGTGGTAATTAGTTAAAACCAGTACCATTATTTTAGTAGACGGAGAGCATGTGAAGCACCAGAATCTATTTCTGACTTAAAAAGCAAAAAAATATTCTCTGCACACAAGTAATATAAAAGAATATCCTTAAATTAATGCAGTATGTTTATGAAAAACTAGTCATAATAAATAAGTAAAATGAAAATAAAGATTAGTAGACAAGGTTGTCTGCTCTTAACGGTTTACTTCATCATATTAGTACATGTGCTAGTGTGCTAAGGCAAGAAGAACGAACATGTGGTTTGCCGATTGGAAAAAGGGGTAAGTAACAGCTATCTTTGTAGCATGCTGAATTACTTCTTTGGTGGTACCCAAAGTGTTCACAATGTAATTCTTGGAAGCTCAGAGCTTTATCTCATTTGGAAAAAGGATCTTTTTTTTTTTTTTCCTTTTTGTTTGTAAGTTTGTTATCTAGACATGATCCTTAGATCAAGAAAATGATGCTTCCTAGATCAAAAAGTCTGTGAATCTAAGCCCCTACCTTTTCTTTTCCTGTGCCTCCCTATTGTATCCTGTGTCCTCCAAAATCTCTGTGGCTAATTCCAGTCAGCTAGCTGTTGACTCCACCCCCGACTCAAGGTTAATTTTATTATTACAAACAGTCTCAAAATGTCACTGTGGGGTCAGATATCCCACAACAGCATTGTAAGTGCTAAGACCTGAGCCCAGGTCCTCTGCAAGAGCAGTAAGTATCCTTGACCACTGAATCATCTCTCCAGGCTTAAGTAGTAAATCTAAGAAGATTTTAAAAAATTTATTCCATTAAGATTTCATTTTGGATACAATCCTCTAATCCCCCTCACCAGCTCCCCGAGCCCCTCCCTAATCAACTACCTTCCAGTGTCCTCTTTCTTTCTGTTTTTAAATAATCCATTGAGTCTATTTTTTTTTTGGGTTTTTGTTTTTGTTTTTGCTGCCACTATACAGATGGGTGCCGGGCAATTCCCTGGAGCACAGGGAGCACACCCCTAAAGAAAACAATCTCCTCTTGTAGCAGCTGTCAGCTTTCCATTGGTCCTCAGCTGGAGATGGGAGCTTGTGAGCCCTTTCCCCTTCATGTTGGGATGTTGACATACTTGATTTTTTTTTTGTACAGTTCATGTATAGGCCTCCACAGCTGTTATGAAGTCCTGAGTAATTTTGAGTCGGTCCTGTCATGTTCAGAAGACACTTTAACTGCAGTATTCTCCACCTCTGGCCCTGGACCCTTAAATGAGGAGGCAGTAGTGTGGACCAGATGTCTCATTTTTGGCCAAGCATTTTCCAGACCACACTGATGGTTTCTGTGCTAACCACCATCCACTGCACAAAAAAGCTTCTCTGATGAGGGCTGAGAGCTTTCATAATCTATGTGTAGACAGAAGTTTCTCTGGAACTCAATGGTTGCAAAACCAGGCGGGACAGAAACTAGAATCTAGATTTGTGGCTAGATACTCATTTAGAGGACAGTTTGATAGTGTGGCAAGATAGTAATAGGCTCACTCCTGGAGACTGAGATTATGACCACAGTTCTTGGTCACATTTACGGTACCAGTCATGGATTTCCTTCTGTGGAGTGGGCCGTAGAGCCAATCAGAAAGCAATTATTCTACAACATTAAATCTACTGCTGTACTCATGGTTATATCTGGTCAGGCTAGTTGTTAATATTAACACGTAGGATCCTCTGCTGGGCAAGACTGTTGATGACTTTTCTTTCCCGGAGTCCTACACAGTACCTTATAGTACTGTGAAAGCCCACTAGCAGGGAGGAATCTTCTAGATCAGTACTTGTTTGATTGCTCCCGTGACCAAAGTGTGTGTATCTTCAACAATAGGGTCTTAACTATCAAATTCTGATGGACCCCAAGGACTTTGAGGGAACTCTTGAACTCTGAGCAACAATTTGAGGGACAATATGGGCTTATTTGGCAGCATATGGCTTCTTTGTGCAAAGCCTATGAAGTAGTAGGCTTCCACTTGGATTTTTCAAATATACCAGTAGATACTGTTCTTCACCTTCTCCTCTGCTCTATCCTTCCTTCTTTCCTCTTAGACCTTCTTTCCAATTTCATTTCTTTATATCACCCATATTCCCACCTCCCTTAAAATTTTTCTGCTTTCCCCACACCCTCAACGGTCACTTCCTAGTTTCCTGGCTTCCAAGTTAAAAACTGAAATCTAAAGATCCTATGTTAGGACCCACAAACATGCAAGAGCTTGGGGTCTTTTTCTTTTTCAAACAGGGTTGCCTCATTCAAGGCAATTCTTTGCAGTTCTATCCATTTACTTACAGTTTTCCTGATTTCTCTTTTCTAAAGCTGTGTAATTCCATTATGGATAGGTGCCACATATCACTATCCAGACAGAATACATCTTTTTATTATATTGACCATCTTACTGAGCTTTACCACGAGACTAATATGAATAAATAGAACATGGTACTTCTCTGTTCTGCCTATAGTTAAATTTCTCTGTTTGTACCGACTATGCTCTTATTCTAGATTTTTTTTTTCTTTCTGAGACACACTTTCTCCGTGTTGTCATGACTGTTCTGGAAGTCTGTGTGTAGACTAGGCTGGCCTCTAACTCACAGAAATCTGCCTGCCTTTGTCTCTTGAGTGCTGTGATTAAAGGGATGTACCACCACATCCCAGATCATCCTTGTTTTTTTTTTTTTTTTTTGTTGTTTTTTTTTTTGTTGTTGTTGTTGTTTTTTGAGGTTGTTAGGAGTTCAAGTGCTCACAGCTAAACAAACTCTCAAGCCACCCATTCAAGGGCAAGAAGAAAGATGAGGATTTTAGGACCTTCTTTTCACCTTTAATTCCTGTTTAAAATAAGGGATTGGTTTTTGGTTTTGGTGGTTGATTATGGTTGTAGTTTAATGTGTTAACTTTTACGTTTCATTAATTTGAATATCTTCTGTTGTAATGAATTTAGGAGCCCTTTATATCAGATTTGTTTGTTGTAAGCACAGTGAATCTCCTATTCATTTTCTTCTTAGTAGGAACCCTTAAAAATAGGCTTTCATGGGGCTGGGCCATGGCTTGGTTGGTGAAGTGCTTGCTCATGCAAGCATGAGGACCTGTGTCTGGAACCCCAGCTCCCACATAATT
Source organism: Alexandromys fortis (assembly GCF_014885135.2). Taxonomy (NCBI): domain Eukaryota; kingdom Metazoa; phylum Chordata; class Mammalia; order Rodentia; family Cricetidae; genus Alexandromys; species Alexandromys fortis. The sequence goes on from NW_026068010.1 coordinate 1,353,690, forward strand.
GCCAGGGTAATGATAGGCTCTTGTAATCCCAGTAATTCCTCGGTGCTGGGGAAGTAGAACAGGAGGTTTCCTGAGGCTTGCTGGCCAGCCTGTTTAGTTTGAGTCAGTGAGCCCCAGGTTCAGTGAGAAGACTTTTCACAAATAAGGTGGGGCTGATGAAGTCAAACGACAGATGCTGACTGCTGCATGTAGGCATCCACATACACACCTACACCTTCCTCTTCCAACATATACAGAAAATAAAGGCTTTCAAAATAAAGTAAAAATGGATTTAAGTTGGAGAAGCTCATCTTTGAAATCTGGTAGTCTATTTTGTTCAATATAATTCGTTATAGCAAAGTAGGGTGATTTTTATTTTTTAGGGATATATTAAATACATGATTTTTCTTTACCCAATTTTGTTGTCTTCCCAATAGACTTGTAATTTCCAAAATGCCATTTCTCCAGGGTATTTTGGACTGTTACATAATATGTCATATAGCATTTGTTTCGACTTTCCCTTTTAAAGGTAGGTTTAGGGTTGATTGGTAACAGATGGAGGGTGCCATGCTTGGTGTCTTTTAGTTGTCATTTGCCTCCTTGTGACTTGGAGGTGCTGCAGGAACTCTCACCAGTTTGCTTTCTGTCCCAGAAGTTTAGTCCACCCACTTCAAGACTATGCCACTACTTTTGAAAACTTGAACATTTGAGTTTTGGGTTTGTTTGCTTGTTTTTTTCCAACAGGGTTTCGCTGTGTAGTCCTGGTTGTCCAGGGTATTTTGCTTTGTAGGCTAGACTGGCATCGAACTCCCAGAGGTTTGCTTGCCTTTGCCTCTCAATTATTGGGATTAAAGGTGTGCACCACTGCCCAGCTGGAGGAATTTTCTTTTTTTTTTTTAATGCCTTTAGGCCAGCCGTTTTTATCCCATGGGTTACAATCCTCTGGGGGGGGCTGCATACTAGATATGATATATATCTAATATTTATATTTTTATGATCAGGGGTCACCACAATGTGAGCAACTGCACTAAAGGGTTATAACATTTAGGAAGACTGAAAGCCACTGTTCTACATGAAAATGGGATATTAGCTATTCTTTCAGTTTTGTATCTTAGATGAGGCACAGGAAGCACTTCACTGTGTACTCCCAGGGTGTTCACAGTAAGCCAGTTTTTCCTGTTTCTTCTGCACTTTAGTACTTTAAGTGTAGTTGACGAATTATCAGTAATGTTATTTTAAAACTTGTAATTTGTTTAGCCTGTGGCCTTTTCCCTTTCTAATATAGTACTTTGAACTCTTAACTTAGTAGTTTAAAATGTCATTCATATCAAATAAGGAAGCTGTGTTAGGCTTTATAATAATTAGTTCATCTTTTTATTTTCTACCTTCTGTTAGAATTGCAAGTGGACAGAAACAAGCTTTATGAACTTAATATATATACTACTTTAGTAGTTCTTAAAGCCAAAAGTGACATCCAGTTTGAATATGTAGGAGTTATGTGGGAGTGCCACTGTGAAAAGATAATCCATGTAATTTTTTTTTAAGATTTTATTTATATATCATGTATACAACATTCTGTTGGATGTTGTGCCTCCATGTATGCCTGCATGACAGAAGAGGGCACCAGATCTCATTACAGATGGTTGTGAGCCACCATGTGGTTGCTGGAAATTGAACTCAGAACCTCTGGAAGAGCAGCCAGGCCTCTTAACCGCTGAGCCATCTCTCCAGCCCAATCCATGTAATCTTGCATGGCAAGTGCTACGAGTCTTTGTGATGGTGCACAGTGGGGACTTTACTTTTTTTTTTATTATCCCTTCTTATGTTTGCCTTAAGTGTTTCTTGACTTCTGTTATTTCAGTGCATAGCATCATAGAGGGAAATGTTTAGCCTTACAATAAAGGAAGTGATTAATTTAGAAAGAAAAGCAGTTTTGGCCTTTATCCTGGAAAGAGGTTTAAAGATATAAGTTTGAAAGTTGTTGCTCAGTTTTGAGGTAACCTCAACCCCCAGCTCTCAGAAACGTGTAAGGATGGTTTAGAAGTGATGCATGCACATTTCACATTTTACAAGGCAAAAAGTCTTCACATGAAAAAGTTTACCTTGGATTTGATTATCCGATTTCCACTAAGAAAGTTATTTATATTATACTAAAATATGGAAACTAAAAGATTTAAATCCTTTTAGTAAAAGAGTTTAGTGAATGGAACACTAAAGAGTAAGACCTAGTAGAGTCAAATGTCCTTTGGAGGCCTAAAGTGTGTTAACTTCCTATATTTGGTTTTCAAATAGACACCAAATCCTACTGCAAGCGAGTTTATACCTAAAGGAGGATCAACCTCCAGGCTGAGTAACGTGTCCCAGTCAAATATGTCTGCCTTCTCTCAAGTTCTCTCTCACCCATCCATGGGAAGTCCTGCTTCTGCTGGATTAGCACCAGGTAAGTTGAGTAACTCTCCAGTGAGTTTCAGGTATCACATCTGTAAGCATTGTGGCTTTTTGTTTGTGTTGTTTTATTTATTAGAAGTGAAATTGTATACTTGAATGATTCACTCTGCGACAAAGAGCATCTGTCTTAGCCTCTCAGCCTGGAGTCACTTAGAGCTGGAATAACATACTTGTGTTACCAGGGAGATTTAGCTCTGAGCCCCCCCCCCCCCCCCCCCGCTTTCCCCACTCTTGCCCACTCCCTTGCCACTTCTGTCCTTCCATTTGGTTTCTTCCCATACTTTCTCATGTGGGTCTTTTCTGTTTGTTTTTTAGTTAGTAAGTAAGTAAACATTTTCAGCTCTGGAAAACAATGTCAGAACTGAATGTCTGGTAGTATAAAAATGCATATAAGCAATATACTATTAGGAGTTTTTTTCCCATGAGGTGGATTCGCTTTTTTTTTATACAAAAGCATAGTTTACATATCTAACACGTCTGTACTTCTGCATAACTTTATAAATTGCTGCTATGTGTATATAAAGAATCAACAGTAATGAGCCACATATGCCAATCACAAAACATGGGTTTGCTTACCCAATGCCTTATATGTATCAGAAGTAATATTGTGTGCACATAGTTGATAAGACTACTTGAGAGTTGTCATTTTAAGGAATGCAGGCTTCACACATGGCTACAGGTGCAGTACTCCCCCCCCCCCGCCCCCGTAAAAACCTTTTTAAATATAATAGGGAATTTAAATTTTCAAGCGTTTAGTTTAGAAACATCTATAACAACTTTGTGGTTTTGAAACTCTAGTAACTGCTAACTTGTAGGAGCTGTTTTAGAGGTCCCATATTTGAGTAGCATGGTGCAGGCGTGTCCAAGGCACAGCCCCACACAAAATCTCACACTTAAGTTAAAGCATTATGATTCTTTTTCCTTTGTAACCTGATTAGCAGTTCTCAAGCATGAACTTTGTAGATGATATCTTGTTGCAATGTCCAAAGGTTGGACCTGTACCTCTAGGGTTAATTAATTTTAGCTTAATTAATTTAACTGAAAAATTGCTTATTCTCCTGCAAAACTAACATTAGAATGATCACTCTTCTTCCTATCAATGACAAAATAACCATCCTTTGGCACTATTGGAAGTAGTCTGTATCCTATTAAAGTCTTGATCTTTAACAGCTATTGCGCCAGGAATGTTTGTTCAGATGACAGTTGTCTAAGTACTGGGGCGATGAAACACTTTCCTTCTACCATATATTAGTGACTTAACTCTTGAGAGGAGAAAATAAAAACTGAATTGTCCTTTTTTTTCCTGAACACCATTTTTATAAACCTTCATTGCCTTCCATTATTTTTCTCATAAATTTCAATGCTTGAGGAAGTCTCCTTTAGGTTATAACCCAGTGTCTGTAGTTTTAGTTGTATTCTTACATTGAACCTGTGACCATGAGCCACAGTTCTAAGTGTCCTAGTGTGGTTTACGAATTTAAGGAATGGAAATTAGCTTGGGCTTCAGTGCCTTTTCGAACCCCTGCAATTATATTTATACTTTTTATTTGTAAATAGGTGTTTTTCTTTGTATGCTGATTTTATTATCAGATTAATAGCCTTTCAGAAATTAAGATCATTAGTTTACACCTTTCTTAGAAGCACAGTATATAAGAATACTTTTACACAGCATAGTCTAGAGATTTTTCTAATGACTTTGTCTTTGCAAAGATTTTCCTGAACTGATTTTTAGGAATGAAATTTTGAATGTGCCAAGTTGTGAAATAATAGTTTAGTGCTTCTGTGCCTCAAAAATAATTTAATCATGAAAACTATTTTTGTTGACTTTTTAAAAATCACAATTTTTCCCAATAGTGGTGTTTTGGTTTTATAATGTAAGGATTGACATACTTTAATTAGCTATTATATTGACATACTTTAAATTAGTTATTAAGTTAAGCCAGAGCATGTTTAAAAGAGAGAGAGAGTAATAGAAAATCATACCTTTCTAGGGTAGTCTTCTTCATTCTCATGTGGTATGATGTGTGCAGTTATGACTCAGGGACTGGACACTTCTTGTTCTATTAATGAGAGAATTCTTGAGTTTGAAAAGATGATTATTAACATATAAATAAGAAAAGGCCATAGAGCGTCTTCAGCATTTTCAAATATCCCTCTTTTTATGTTTTCGGATTGACCAGTCATTGTATCTTACTGTAAATTATTGACCAGACAGTATATCTTATTGTAAATTTTATATGCTTGATATAAGAAGGAGAATAATTACTATGCTAAGCACTATTAATGGTTCTTATTGCTAATTTTATTTTCGGTTTTTTGTTTGCTTGTTTTTACATTACTGGGGTTAAACCCAAGGCCTCATGTCCTAGGTAGATGCTCTGTCACTCAGCTACACATTTTCTCTGCTCCTCCTATAAGCTGAAGGAAACAAATAGCCAGTTTTTTGAGGAAGTGACCAGTTGTTTTCGCATAGTCCTGAAAGTGGTGGTGCCAAATGATGAGCTGAACTACTAATCTTGATGTTGTTACTCTTGTCTTAGGGAAAGTATGGGAGAGACACAAAGGAGAAGATATGGGGACATGAATTGATTCATCATTCTTATTTATCAGTGTTGAAACATTTTTTAAATGTGGGCTTTACAAACGTCCTTATGATTTTAAATAGTTTGAAAGTTCTTGAAAGTCCTTTGCTAAAAATAAATTGTGTGGTTCATTAGGTCTTTGATGTTTTCTGTCAGAGTTGAGGAAGGGTAGAGATTTAATTCCTCTTTAATTGTTGCACATTTGGCTTGTTTAGCAATCTAATACTGGAATCCGAGTGGATGGAAATAAGTTTTCATAGTGCTTGTTTACAGGGTTATTTCTGACAAGTGAAGTCTTTGTTTAAGTTGCTTGGAGAAATAAGAACTGTAGCTCAGCTCACATGTCAGTGGGCTGGAAGAAAATAGAAATGATCGGTTATGTTGAACTATACTGTGCTTGGCTGTCCCTCATCCACCGCTATTAGCTCACTCTTTGTCAGTTGCTCTTAATGTTTTCCACATAGTTTTAATTACACTTTTAAAATTAGTTCTTGTATGCATATATCCGTAAAACTGATTTGTTATAAATCAGAAAGGTAAGAGGGCAAAACAAGAAAAATAATTAAATTAACAAAATGAATAGGTTAAAAAAAATACCACCTATAAATTGTACAGAAGAGAGCAATCTTGTAAAATGAAATCAACAGCTATATCTGACTGACTAAATTATTTTTTATTTTATTTAAAAAAAAGATATTTATTATGTATACAATATTCTGTCTGTGTGTATATCTGCAGGCCAGAAGAGGGCACCAGACTTTATTACAGATGGTTATGAGCCACCATGTGGTTGCTAGGAATTGAACTCAGGATCTTTGGAAGAGCAGGCAATGCTCTTAACCACTGAGCCATCTCTCCAGTCCCTAACTAAATTATTATACCAGTATCTAGTTAAAGAAATGTGCAGCTGAAAATGACCAGCAGGCATCTGATGTTACAGAATACCCAAACTCATACTTAAAATCACCTATCTTAAGCTGCATGAGTCAGAACACAAAAGCTCAGAGGCTAACATTGTAATTGCCTTGTGTTTATGAATGATGTAATATTGCAAGTCAAAAAAGATTTATGAGTTATTAAACATGATTATGATGAGTAGGATAGAACTCTAAACACATTTCCTTATTATTTTCCAAGTCTACCCTAAAATAAATTCTGTGAGATTCTTAAGTAATTCTATCACAATTTAATTATGACATTTTAGTCTGATTTGATTTCTCTGAATTGTTTTTATATTTCTATTAGTAGAAATAATTTGTGATTAAAATTTAAGTATTTGCAATTCTTAATAATGTTTTCTTATTAAAACCTCATCTTGTATTGGGAAATAATTTAATTGGTGCATATTTCTTGAATACAGTGAATTTTATTTAACAATTCAATAAATAGCCTTGATGAACTTTTAAGAATTAATGTTTAATTATATAATTAAATAAGTCACAAAAATGAACCTCAAGGAAGTTATAACAGTGTCAGAACTAAAAGTCTATGTGGTGAGGTACTGACCATTCCTATAAGCAGCTTTAAAGTACTTGTAAGTATTATTTTAAAGTTGCATGTGTCCATCTTTTTGTAACTACTTTGTTTTTCAGGTATATTCATAATTTATAATCATTTAAATCTTTGAAGGTTCTCTAATTTGAGGATTACTTTATTAAAATAATAAATTTAAAAAGATTACAATTATTTTACTAAGATCAGGGCCTTCAACGTCTTTGAGCACAGGAGCATTTTGTTGCCCTTTAATGTTGAGCTTGTCGGAGAAGGGTCTGCTGCATGTGTGCATGTGCAGACACAAACTGGTACGCGGGGAAGGTTGCTGGCAGTGGAACTCTAGACTATACCCAGGTTGAGGATGCCATCTGGCTGTATTCCCTGTCCACTTGGGAATTTCAGGAAACTGAGGCAAGACGTTTTTGGCGCAGAGGGGGATGTGGCTGCAACAGCTGGCTTGGAGACATGTCAGGTAAGGCTGTAATAGCTAATAGTTGATTAAGACTCTATAGCTATGGAATCCCTGGTTAATTGCCTGTTAGACTTGAGAGTTCCAGTTGTGGGTTTACTGCACACAGGGTTGGCTGCCTTGTCCCTGAACTGAGGGGAGGAGCTGGGTGGGAAGAAATAGGCTCCTTCGAGGATAGGTGGCAGATTCAGTGACCTATATCTGTAGCAAAGGTTCCTACAGTTCTTGGATAAGATTGTACTGTTAATATTGAATGTGACTTGATGCATTTGAAACATGGACAGTTCTTCTAAAGTAGTCTTATGATTTTCCATATACTGCTTGGTTTCTGTTTGAAGACAGCTTTAAAATCTGAAATGTCATTGTTCAGTGACTTTTAGGGAACAGAAAACAATTACAGAAGTAAAGACTGAAGAGGAATAGCACACATAGTGTTATGATTCTTGGGTTGGATTTAGTTGGATTTAAAAAGGGTTTTAACGGCCTGTGAGTTTCCTCGACACGCTTTGTGTAAGTAAAAATCACAACCAGTGCAAGAGAGCCTGAGCTGCATTAGTGCATTGTACTGGTTCTGACTGAGCTAAGAGACAGAGAACATATATTAGCAAATCCCCAGAACATTTGTGAGTCTTAGGTTAGTGTGGAGAGCTAGAAACTGTTCCTCCTCCCCAATTAATATCAAATGGGTTTAGAGCTACAGTAACTTTTTAGCTATTTCTAGTGCATTTAGGCCACAGTGAAGAGGGAGTGTATTGAGTACATTCACTCTGCTGTGATTACTCGTGTAGTTGGTAACAGTCCTCATTCTGAAGGGATAGTCTGATAGTTGCAACCCTCTCTGTTCAATTATCATTTGAATCTTAGCTTGATTATCAAAGTCATTTTTGTTGCTTTTTGTCTTATAGATGTGCATAGAGGTTAGAGGATAGGGCACATGCAAAGGGCCTTAGTGAAAAAGATTTACAGACTTAGCCCTTTCTTGTCCCTAGAGCAAATAAACATTCAATGAGGAAGCCTAAGAACAGCTCTTGGTGTGGGCTGAGAATTTAGTTTTGAGTTATCTGGTCCAGAATCTCTTACATACTAACATTGCTGAAATGAGATTCCCTCCCCTACAGTTTAATAAATAACTCCCACATCTGGAGTAATAGTTCTGTAACTAGTAGCTAGGAGTGGTCACTTACTGGGGTTGGGGCAGTGCACTGGTGTGCTCTCGAGACAGCTATGTAGATGAGTGGAGTGGCAACAATACTTTTAGTTCCTAACTGCTCCACCATTGCTTCATGAGTGCAATAGTGTGGATTAAACTGCAGAAACAGATCCCCAGATGCAGAGGCTACTTAGAACAGAAGTGCATTTCTTGGTTATAGTTGAGGGCTGTTGTTCATATCTCTTGTCAGCATCTCACTAGTCAGCCAGAAGCCACAAAGGAAGAAAAGCATGATGGGAAGTCTGGAAGGTTCTTCCATAGCATTTCCCCACAGGTAGGATCTACTCTGCTTTAAGTAGTTGTGCTACAGTTCTCTCTTTTTTTAGATGCAAGGTGTTAGCTCAACTTTTAGGCATTATTTACATATTTTGAATCTATATTTTAATTTTTTAACCCATTCCTCTCCCTTTTTTGCTTTTAAGATGGTATCTAAGCAGCTTCAGTAACTGGTCTTTAAGTGAACAGAGAAAGAAAAAAAAGGTTCTTTTGATCCCCCAAATTAATTTAGTAGCCAGCACCTCTCATGTGCCCCTTTTTATCCACTTAATTTTTTTCATATTAGCACACAAAATAATGGATTAAATTTATTACTGTTCCTACCTGGTCTCTGTCCTTTCCCTCAATCCCCACCTTTCTACTTTAAAATCTAGATTCTGCCTGTGAGAGAAAACATGGCACACCCATCTTTGTCTTTGTGAGTCTGCTTTATTTACGTGTGTCATGCTGTGTGGGGTGTGCCCACCTTCATCATGCGATCTAGGGCTAAATCTCATGCTGAAGCAAGCACTCCACACTGTTCTGGTGCTTGGCTGAAGTAATCTAAATGCCGTGGATTAACAGATGACCACCAGTGAAGAGACTACAGCACAGAAGATCTTGTCATCTCAGGTCTTTGGTCAAATTCGTGGACACACAGGTCACTTTTCTGTTCTTTTCAAACATTAGCGACTAAAGAAAGTTAACCATCATAGGCCAGTGAGCAAGGTGGATGAGTTATTCATAATTTTAGGGATTTATTTTCTGTGCTTTATATGAGGCCAACATTCTGAGGATGAAGGTTGAATTATTGTCAACTCTAGAAATTCTGGTATTTATAAAGGCAGGAAGGACTGAAGTTAGGTTAAAGGGAAGATGACTGTATGTAGAAAGGAATGTGATCTTGGGCAGCAGTCTCTACCATGTAATACTGAAAAATACATGACCGATAATAACGTTATTCAGTTTGTATTGAGTGGACATTGTTGTAGGCAGCTTTAGGTTTTTTAATCACTTTATGAATTGATAAATGAGAGTTTCTAATATTAATATATATTCATCTATCTCCTACTGTAGATGCAAATTCACCGTGAACTACAATTGTATGTACCCATTTTAAAAATCCTCTAGTTAATGACAAGAAAACCAGATATAGATTAAAGTGCATTTATTTTGGTCAGATTCCCATGCCTTCTATGAAAGTTTTTTTACTTTTTAGGAAAAGTTAACAAAGCTTTGAGGAAGTATGTGGAAACAAATGTCACTTTTTTTTATAATATAACGAAGAGAAATAAATAGTTGTACTAATCAGTTTGAAACATTTTATAGTTTTCGTTTGTATTTGCTCCCAACTGTGAAAGACACCATGTCTTAGTCAGGGTTTCTATTAAGAAACACATAACCATGGCAGCTCTTATAAAGGAAAAGATTTCATTGGGGCTGGCTTACAGTTTCAGAGGTTTAGTCCATTGTCATGGCAGTAATATGGCAGCATGCAGACAAGCATGGTGCTAGAGGAGCTCAGAGTTCTACATCTTGATCTGCAGACAACAGGAAGTGAATATACACTTGAGCATATATGAGACCTCAAAGTCCACGCCCACAGTGGCATACTTCCTCCAACAAAGCCACACCTTCTAATTGTTCTATTCCCCGTGGACCAAGCATTCAAACACATGAGTCTATGGGAACCATTCCCATCCAAACCACCCATCCCTTCTCTTTCCCTGGTTCTCCCAAAGCCACAGGGATCTTGCTATATATTGCACAGGCTGGCCTGAGACTTAGAAATGTACCCTTCCCCAAGTGCTGACATTTAAGCATATGTCATCCCATGCAGCATCTAAACAAAGTTTATCTTCATTGTCTCATTTCATGGTTTTTAGTTCTTGGTTTATTGATTGAAAACTGTTCATTTGGCTATTAAAGGATTGCAAAATAAGAGTTTAATCAGATACCACAAACCCCAGAAAGTCTTAGATCCAGAATTCTACCGTGAATCTAAATTTTGAGTGCCTTAATATAAAATTATTTTACCACATTTTGTAAACATTTCAGGGCTGGCAAGATGGCTCATTAGCAATGGTGCTTGTGGACAAGCTGAACAACACCTTAATTTGATACCTGGGGCCGACATGGTGGAAAGAGCACAACTGCCACAGTTATCCTCTGACCTCCCCTCTACTTGTACACCCGGGCTCCACCCACACCTTCCTCACAAGCCTTTTCATAATGACAAAATCTGTCTCCATTTGAACTAAAATGCTGTTCAAGGGTAGAATTTTGTGTCTTTGATATTTATGCTCCTGTTATTTCTTGTGTGCTTTTATTCTAGTTTTAAACTCTTATTAGGTACTTTGTACACTACCTACCATCACCTGCTTGTTTGTCCCCACCACTCAAAGGAGTGAACCTAGGGCCTACATTCTGCCGGATGAAATGCTTTACCATTGAGTTACAGTCTTACTCCTCACTTGACTTTTAAAAGTTGGTTCTGCACTGAGTTTGGTGATGCATGCTTTAAGTCCAATTCTTAGGATAATCCTAACAGTTCAGGTTAGCACCAAACAAGCCTTGTCTCCAGATGAAAGTTACACATTTTGATCCTTTCTGGAGAGTATAAGTTTGAGGGAGTTTTCTCAAGTGCATTCATTGTTCCTGTAATACCTTCATTCTTGGGAGTATAATTTTTTTTCTCCTGTGGATGAGAAATATTCTGTGGTGGTAGGCATTGATTTTTACATTGTAGATTTTGTATTTTGAACTTTTTGGGTTTTTAAAAACAGGGTTTTTCTGTATAACAGCACTAGTTGTCCTGGGACCTGCTTTGTAGACCAGGATGGCCTTATTCACAGAGATCCACCAGCCTTTTTCTCTGTGCTAGGTTTAAAGGCATGTGTGACCACACCTGGCTCATATTTTGAACTTTTTATCTTTCTCTTGAGGGAAATGAAGAGCCACCTCAGGATGTTTTAAAATCAAGGTAAAGGTGAAAATTGGCTTTCGTGGTCTTCCAAGATAGACATTTTCTTTCTACCCAGCCTCTCCTTTGTGAGAACTGTTTTCTATCTTTGTTTCTATGGAAGAACATATGCAGTGTCTGGCTGGAGTCCAGACTCTGGTACAGACAGTGTAAGCACCTGAGTTTGCATAGCCAGCATGCCTGTGTAACTCTAGCTCTGGGAGGCAGGGGCAGGGTGATCTCCAGGGCTTTCTGCCCAGTTGGTCTAGCCAGCTGCTGAGTTCCAAGTTCAGTGAGATACCTGTCTCAAAATACACGGTGGAGAACAACTGTGGAAAACAGCAGTTTTCAGCTCCAGTTCCATGTGTTTGTGCATGGGCACATTCACCATATACATGTGTCCTACCGGACTACCACACACAAAAGAGAACACTTTGCATCTTGAAATATGATTTATTCAGTAAAAATTTAGGTTTTATAATGTTGAATAAAATGAGTTATTAAAATAAATAATCAACACTTCCCCGATATTTTAAATGTTGAAAAGTTTAGAAAGTTAAAGTTAGGTCGGGGGTTTTTGCTTCTCATAACTACTGAAAATGATTTTGTATTTATGAGAGAATATTATACTGGGAACAGTTTTCTGTAAAAAGCTTTTTTATTTTATTTTATTTTTTTTTTAAAAAAAGAAAACTATCGGTCAGGTGGTGGTGGCGCATGCCTTTAATCCCAGCACTTGAGAGGCAGAGGTAGGTGTATCTCTGTGAGTTCAAGGCCAGCCTGCTCTGCAGAGCTAGTTCCAGAACAGGTCTAAAGCTACAGAGAAGCCCTATCTTGAAAAAATCAAAAAAGAAAGAAAGAAACAACAAGAAAACTACCTTTTTTGCTGCTTTGAACCATTAGTGCTAGAAAAGCCTAATTTAAACTTTAGGAAAGTTAATGTGGCTTTACTTTAATCTTTGAGCAGTTTATCAAGGAGCAGTATGCCAACATTTCCCTAGGTTTTTTGTTTTGTTTTGTTTGTTTTTAATGTATATTTCTTCTTTCTGGGTTTGGTGGCACATGTCTGTAATCTCAGCCTTCAGAAGGCTGTGGTAGGTTTGTGATTTCCAGGTCAGCTAAGTAGTGAGTAAAGCACTGTTTGTAATGGCAAACAAAAACTAGTACATATTTGACTGGGGCCCACTCTAATCTTTAAAATCCAGTTTCTCACAGGGCATTAAAGGTGGTACACACCTTTAATCCCAGCACATGGGAAGCAGAGGCATGGATGGGTGCTTAGGATAGGAAAATATTTAGTGTATCCTTTTAGTATCAGATGGTGGATGGATATTGTTTGTTGACAACACTGCTTTCCAATGTAATTGTCAAGTGTCTGCCTCATCCCCATCTGCCACACTGTCATGAGATCAGGGACAGAAGGCTTCAGGGCTAAGCTATTCATTATAAGGATGAGCAGACTGGGACATCACAGGCTGAGCAATTTTCCCCAAAGTCATTAGTTTCAGAAAGAGTAAAAGCTACTCAGAGTAAAAGTTCACAGGTATGAACTGTCTCAAAAAACCGAAACTTAAAAAAAAAAATCCACTTTCTCACTTAGCACCTTATTTCTTTTCCTCTCATTTCTACATGTCCAATTTAAAAAGGCTTTCAGGAAGTTCTGTGATCAGTCCTGATCAAAAACCAGGACTTTAACATAGCATTGGTTGCTGTGGGAATCTTTAGTCATGATACACTGAGGGAGGTAGGGCTTCTTTCCCTTGCCCCTATGTAATTTATGTTCCTTTTTATAATTAATAGAGAAGGATACTACATTGACCTAATATGTTCTTGCTAACAGGGCTTGGGTGTGATTATTAAGTTTTTTTAAAATGTGAATATATAATTTCTATAATTTTATAAAAATTATAAGTAACAAAGATGCTAAACTGGTTTTTGTTTGTAGCACAAATATTAATAACCTAAAGACAGATATTGGGATTCAACCTGAAGATCAGAAAAACAAAGCAGCCAGCCATTGGCTCTTACCTCTACCTCATACAGAAACAGCAATCCTGACTCCAGGAATCCTCAGAATGAGAAAAGGTTGAGACCTGTCTCATCTCACCTTATATTCCTCTCTAGTGCTGGGATTAAAGGCATGCACCACACCGCCTGGTTTCTGTGGCAAACTAGTGTGGCTACTGGAAATAAAGGTGTGTGCCACCATTACCTGGTCTGTATGGTTGACCAGTATGACTTACTCTCTGATCTTCAGGCAAGCTTTATTTATTAAAATACGAATAAATTGTCACTACAATTCCCTTTTTTGGTCTAAAATAAAAAGGGTATAATTAATATAAGAATAACTATATACAATAAGTACAATGACTATATACAATATATATATCAACAATGTCTAGTTAATTGCATTTGACAAATACAGAAAAAATATTCTATAACCTAACTCATCTTGGTAAGTCTAAAGTCTTGTACCAAATTTACTTTCTGTCATGACTTGCTTTCTTTATTTAGTAATAGAGAAACTGCAGGCTTTAGGACAATTGGTACAGAAGCAACTAGATGCTCAGGATATTGAATAATCAACCAGCCTTTTGAATTCTCCTGCATTTGTTGTTAAAAAGAAATCTGGAAAATGGAGAATGGTAATAGATCTAAGAGCTGTTAATGGTGTGATTCAGCCATTCCTTGCCTTCTCTGTCGCCTAAAGAAGGACCTCTCATAGTTATTGATTTAAAAGATTATTTCTTCACTATACAAGAAAAAGACAAAAAAAATGCCTTCACAATGCATACTTATAATTCTCAGCCTGCTAAAAGATATCAATGGAAAGTTCTTCCACAGGAAATGTTAAATAGTCCCCCATTGGGTACCTGTGAATAGAAACTACGGTTTAGTTTTTTTGGCTGCCCTGACCTGAATAATCACAAAGAAATATATTAATTACAACACTGTTTGGCCAATGGCTCAGGCATATTCCTAGCTACCTCTTACTTCTTGTTAACCTATTTCTACTAATCTGTGTATCGCTACAAGCCTGTGACTTACTGGTATCTTTCTCCTTCAGTGACTACATGATGTCTCTTTTACTCCACCTTCTCTTTCTCTCTGTCTTTGTTTGGACTTTCCTCCCAGCTTTTTTCTGTTAGCCATTGGCTGAAACAGCTTTACTCATCAACCAATAAAAGCAACACATACACAGAAGGACATTCCACATCATTCCACTTTTCTGAATGTTGAGATAAAATGACCCTCCATCTTGCTGTGTCTCATCAGGTCTTTGTCCAGCATATCCTTCTGTACATATATACCTGTGCATCTTTCACTTAAAAGATGCCTATCAGTGTGAATAATCAATGTGTTCAAGTAATACGTAATATACTTAGTTATGATCACAAGATTCCAATGAGAAACTGTCAGAATTCTCAATGAATAAAGAGACCATGGGATTGATGCAGATCTAGAGTAGAAATGAACATTGTGTGTGTGAAGCTGTGAAAGAAGAGATTTAGGATTTCTCTGCTGTCTAAATGGGAGACACTAGGCCACGGTGCCTAGTGTGTACTTCCTGAAGAGGGCGAAGATGTGACTAAAGGCTGCAGAACTGCCCCTGGTCCAGGATCCATTAGTAATGTTCAGAAAGGAGACACTTAAGATCTTTTTTTTTTTTTCCTGGAAAAGTAAGCTTGCTTTCTTCAAGTCTACCTCATGTGGGCTTTCTGTGCTTGAGCCTGCTGTCTGTTGTGTTTGAACACGGTTTCCTTCCCAAGCTCCGCTGTGCTTACCATTGTTCTGCTGTTGGCAAGGTGCCTTGATGTGGGTAGCCTTCCGCCAAGCCTGATGGACATGAGATTCCCCGCTATCAGTCAATTCTTTACTATCTAGGGAAGTAAAGAGTTAACTGTTGCAAGTTGTCCACTGACCTCCATGCCACATGCACACAGACACTAAATGTATAAATGATAATTTTAAAAAATCTTGAAGAAAAATACTTTCTTGCTGAGCTCTTGCCTTCCTTTCATTGATCAAGGTTAAATGCCCTTTTCCAACCACACCATTTCTGTTTCTCTAGTCTTATTAATATTTTCCACTTACATGCTTTTGTGGTATTGAGTCTTTGATTAGACTTTCATAGTTTATATCTCCATGTTTTGCTGTGTATATTTCATTCTCTGAAGTGAAATGGTTCTGGAGACTTTGTCATTTAATCTGTTTTTGTGATCACACGGGCCATTAGTAAACATTAACTCTTGTTCAATGCCTGTTCTTCTTTAGAAGTTCCAGGGAGCTTTCAAATGCAGAGAATGTGATGACTGTGATCAAGCATGCAGGCTTTCCTCTCCCCATTGAGACCTAACTCTGAAACCTCAGATTAGGAGCATTCACCTTTATGTGTAATTTAAAAATTCTTATAACTTTTGACACAGCTGTTTAATTCTAGAGGGGGAGAGCTCGAGATGTCAGAAAATTTGAAGGTGTATTTTACCTGATTTATGTAAGGATGTTCTGTTAATAAACTTTCATGGAAAAGAAAACATTTGAGATTAGTTTTAGAGGATGGACAAGGTTTCTTTCTGTTTATAACACAGTTGAGCTGGACATTGTGGCATGTGCTTTTAACCCTAGCACTTGGGGGGCAGAGTCAGACAGAGCTCTGAGTTGGAATCCTGCCTGGTCTACAGAGTAAATTCTAGGACAGCCAGGACTACGCAGAGAAACCCCACCACTACCAACAAGAAGAAGCAAACCTTCCACCACCCCCAAACTATAGGTTTGTTCTCCCAATTGAGAACCCATTTGCTTGATTTTTTTTTCCTGTTTAACCAGTTTTAAAATGTATTACCTAGTCAGTGAACGTCCCCCCCCCCCCAAAAAAAAGTCTGACTTGCATCAAGACTTGACCAAGGGCTGGAGAGATGGCTCAGTGGTTAAGAGCATTGCCAGCTCTTCCAAAGGTCCTGAGTTCAATTCCCAGCAACCACATGGTGGCTCACAACCATCTGTAATGAGGTCTGGCGCCCTCTTCTGGCCTGCAGATATATACACAGACAGAACATTGTATACATAATAAATAAATAAATAATTAAAAATGGGAAGAAAGTTCTGGTTCAGGGATTGTCATGAGCCCTAGGTTAGGCTTGGAGTAGGATTTTCTGCTTGGAATAGCCATTAATTCTTAAATGCTGATTTTGAAGAACTCAAGTTCCTGGGAATACCCAAGATCTTTTCTATTTCTTTTTTTTGTTGTTGTTGTTGTTCAACTGCTACTAAGTTTTACTTTCATGTTGTACATTAATATTTTGCTAATATTTCATTAACTAAATTCCAACCAGCCACTATTTATTTTATGTGGATAGTTCTTTTTGACAGTATCCAGACCTTTTGATTTATCTTTCCAGTTGATTTTTTTTTAAACAGGCTGTGTGATATGGAAAGCAAAAAAAAAAATCTGATCGCCTGTCTTTTATATCTTTAACAATTTTGCTATTAATTATTCAAAGTTGGACGCATTGTATTTGAAACCTCCAAAGTTTCAGAACTGAGAGAATAGTAGGAGAGATAAGAAATCTTGGAGCATGTGTAGCAGAAGATGGCAGAAAAGCCTTGGATTGTTCTGCCTCTCGGGAGCCAGTAAATCAGGATTGTACTCAGAATGGTGGTTTTCAAGTAGAGCCCTCGTGATGTCTTTATATAGCCTCAGGATTTGAAATTAGACAGAATTGGGATTTACATGGTCAAATTTATTACACTAACTCACAGAGTTACTTAGGAGGATCAGACTGAGGTTATTTTGTTTTGAAATTGTGAGTGAGAGGTAACATTTGCTTGGAAATTTCTCAGTCTCCCTTTCTGTGTTGTCATGTGGTGATATGAACATCATGGGTCTATGAGTTGTGCTCATTTATTTTGAGCACATGAACATATAAATAAAGATTATTGCAGAGGCAGTACCTTATAAAAATGTTTATGTGTAAAATATGAGGTTGACTGGAACAGACTTTTCATTTGTGGTCTACATGAAAATATCCCAGCTCATCACAAGTTATATTGATGTCAGTATGTTCAAAAGCAAATGCAGATTAATTGTGGCCTGCATTTATGTTTTGCTGATGTGGTAAATAGTGGGAAATAGCTAAAACATTCAAATTGAGCACTGGCAGAAAGTCCTGAAGCATTTAAAGAAGCCCATGATTTTTAAGTAGTGTTTGAAAGCCACTCCAGTAGGAAGGACACTACATACTGTGTTAGAGCAAAGAGCTCTCTCAGCTTTTCACTGTAGATTCCCTCATTTGAATCACAGAATACAGGAATGCTATGAGTGTCCATTTGTCATTTTCCCATTGATCGTACATAACAGATACCATTTATTGCATTCAAGAGTCTCTTAGCTTTGTTGTAAAAGATAGATTGATTGCCCAAATGCCAGATGCCAGTGTTCAAATGAATACAGTTTTCAAGATGCAGTCACCAACATATCTTCTGCTACAAATCAGAGATCCGAGGCCCTGAGATTGACGCCAAGAATTTTCCATCTTAAGACATGGAAATAAGGACAATCGTCTTTATTAGGGTATGTTTACATTCTTGATTACTTATTAACACTGAACAAGTTTTTTAAAATGAAAAATTATGGGCTGTAGAGAGGACTCAGCAGTTAAGGAAGAGTACTTGCTACTCACCAAAGGATCTGAGTTCTAATCCTACCACCCAATTTGCAGCTCACAACTACTTCTAACTCCAGTTCTAGGGGATCTGAAACCTTCTCCTGGCCTCTAAGGGCACTAGGCACACACAAGGTACACAGGCATACATGCAAGGATCTCCCCTCCCCACCAGTACACATAAAATAATAAAAAATGAAAAGTTGTGTAGGTTAACTTCTCTCTGGTCATTTCAGAGAGATATTAACTTGAGATTTTGGGTTTTTTACATTTTTGGCTTTGCTTTTTTAATGACTCTCTTTTTCATAGTAGCATAGTATTTTACAACAAACACCACTAACTATTAAAATGGAATGGCTGCCTTGTATTGTTGAGGTGTATCCTGAAGCTCAAAGGCTTTGCATGTAGACTTTTTTACTTAAGCATACATACCAAGGAAGACAGGTCACAATGCTAGACTTGAAGAGGAGTATTTCTTAACTCTTCCTACATTTTGAATGAGAATAATAAACTGCAGAATGAAAACCTTGTGTTTAAGGAACAACCTGAAGCAAAGCTGCTTCAAAGCTTACTGCTTTGGAGTGAAGAGGCTAATGCTCTCTACCATAATATCTTCCTAATGCAGCCTTTCAAAGAGAAATCAAACAGGATTTGGCTTTTGGAGTACTTGCCATCTAGAGTGCCTTCTCTCTCGGGAACCAGATGGTTCTGTGTGGTAGCTTTTCTTAGAAACACTGTTGACTAGTTAACATTCTTGCTGTAACTGAGTGAACCCTTGGAGCAGCTGCTTTGGCATATAGATGCCCTTGGTTATTGACTACTCTGTAGACTCTCTCTCTCTTTTTTTTTTTTTTTGAACCCAATAAGTATGTCCTTTCCACTTGGGTGTTGAAAGAGCCTATGAGCAGTAGCTGTTCTGATTTTTGTTGGTTGTTTTCTCTAGGGAACAAGCTACCCTCTGAGTCAGCACTGGACTTGAAGATAAATCCTACAATTCATGAAACTGACTGATTCGACTAAAGGATGGATAGTTTGGGCAGCGTTGGACAGCTCTATGAGGGGTCTGTTTGTTTAACTGGAGGGATTGTCGAGTTCAGCAACTTTTAATTCCCCTAATGATAAGGGGTTGCTGTTGTGAAAACAGGGTTTGTGAAGGAATCTATTCTGGCAATTAATTAATATTCTTATTGACTCTGTTTTCATTTTAATCACAAAACATCATGGAATAATTCTGTAAAATGAAGAAATTGGAATTTGTATGTCCTGAGCAGTCAGCATAGGGTATTTGTGGCTCAAAAAATCCAAATTGCCCTTTTTTCACATGGGGTTATAAGCTGTCTTGAGTGAATCTTTGGTACTTGGATATTTAATCTTTGCAAAAGAGTATATGCACTCGTGGCTTGAAACTGGTAGGGTTAAGTGGGATGCAATTTGATGATTAACTATTTTATCAGATCAGTGCATAAGTATTCCAGACTGTGGCTAATAGTTCAATGTGATTTTTAGTAAATGTCAAAAAATATTAATAAGGTAATTTTTACCTTAAAACTTAAGGAGGTTTTTTGGCAGGAAAGTTAAAGAAAATAGATATGATATATTTAGTTATAGATTTTTAATTTGTACTGAGGATTTAAAAATGCTACAGAAAGAAAAATCTTTTTTCTTTAATTTTTCTAGGTCACAATACATTATATAGAGATATTTTTGATTGTTATTTTGAAGAATTGAAAATATGTTGTTGTTAAGATTAAATTTAGTTATGTGAAAGCTAATGTGATTTAAAAATAGGAATCATGGAATTTTTTTCCAACGTTGCAAACAGGTAAATTTCAATATCTTTTTATTTTTGAGGCTAGAAGCAGGAGGTGTCAAGTCACCTCACACTGCAGTTTGAAAACTTGGACTTTTATCTACAGTTCAGCTTTGTGTCTGTCAGCTGCAGCATGACCAGAATCATGACATTCACTATTCTGTAGGCCAGTTTTAAGAATTTGCAAAACTGAATTTTATTGAACAAAGAAATTATTAGATGAAATAATATCCAATATTCTTCTGGCTTTTTCTTATGAATTCTTTTGATACTGTTTGTTGGTAGGGTGATGTTTTATATAGTCTACTGTGTAATTAGATCCGAAGTTAAAATACACCTATATGGGTCTGGAGAAATGGCTTAGCAGTTAAGAGCACTGGTTGGCTCATTTTGCAGAGGACCAGTGTTTGATGAGTCCTAGCACCACATAGTAGTTAACAACCATCTTCAGCTTAGCTCCAGGGATCCAGTGTTCTCTTCTGGCCTCCACAGGCACTGCCTCTATGTCCTACATATTGTGTGCTTGCAGGCAAAACACCCATACACATAAATTAATCTTAAAAGAGAAAAAAATGTTTAACCTTACATGCTTGGCCTAATCCTTTCTTTTATATCTACTTTTTAATAATTCTTTTTCTCATCCCTTTTAGCAGCTTTAAATAAAATAATAAAATGATCATAATTTCAATAGTTATTACCATTAGTTTCATAGACACAAACGTGACCAAAAACATGATCAAGATTTATCATATTCCTGGTTCCTAAGGTCATCCCCTTCTTTCAGTAAAATACAGCCCATCAATTAATGATAAGTTGGAGGGGGGGATAGATAGATCATGTATTTTGGTGAAGAAAAGACCCAAACATGTATCCACATTGCTAGGATTCTCCAGAAATCCTTTAAATTTTAAAACCATCAGTTTTTTTTTGTTTTTTTTTTTGTTTTTTTCTGTAGCACATACTAAGTTCCCAGGACTTAAGCCTTAGGAGCAACCATGTAACAAACAAGTTTAGTGCAGTGTGTTAGGAACTTGAACAGGGAAATGTTTGAGATGGGCGGGTCTTCTGTAGCTTTGATCTTTTAGGATATGTTCAGAAATTCAAAAGTATATTTGCATTTATTGGTATTCCTCTTTATCCTGTAACTTTTTCTTTTAGGCATATTGTTTTACAAAGTCACTAAGTTTGTAAATCTAGGTTAAATTGGGCAGAGTAAGTCCCTGCATATATTAGCACCTGAGTCCATTTCTGTTGTTACTGACCAAGGAAACCTGAACTGTGCACAGCTGTAGATAAGGAGTGTGTAAGGAGTGGGGAAAGCTTCACCTTCTTTGGGCTTAAAATTGGAGTTTTAAAAGCAGTTGCTTTAGTGAATTAGATTCAAATTTCCAGTTTATTATAAACAATCTTGAGTTAATTGATAACTCAATGTGTTATCTGTTATGAATTGACCCTGAGGATTTCTAAATCTAGAATTGTAAGTTTATTCTAATAATGATTATTTTATTAAAAACATGTGATCAAGGGTATGCAAAGGATACACAGATAGATTCTTAAGGAGGAGGGAGGATTATTGTCAGTTCAAGCCCAATCTATGCTAGCTACAAAGTGAGTTTAAGGCTGTCCTTGCATTCATAATGAATCAATGTCTCAAAACAAAACAACATAAGAGTAAGAAAACTATTTTATTTTAGTAAGTTTTTAAGTTAGTATGTCTTCCATCAACTTTTCTAATGTATTAACTGTGTAAAATAACTTACATGGAGAAAAATTTTCATCATTAAGTGTCTTTTAGACACTTCTCTGTCTTCTTAAAACATCACTTTCTCTTCTTAAAATATCAGTACTCTAAACAAAGATCATTTAATTGACCTTGTTTGCTCTGACTTAACTTGCCAGCCTCTAAAAGACAGTTTTATCTATTGAAATGTTGAGTCAGTGTTCCTTTTAAAGCTTACATTTCCCCATTTCTGATGTGGTTCTGGGTTCAGGGCCTTTTATATTCTATGCCAGTTTTGCCTTTTATTTTTAAAGACCATTGAAAAAAAATGTGTGTATGTGTGTGTGTGTGAGAGAGAGAGAATGAGAATTGTATGTATGTGTACATGCCTACACCTTTCCTGAGAGGCCAGAAGAGGACATTGTCTTTCTTGGAGTATGAATTAACATGTATTTGTGAGCCTCACCCAGTGAGGGTTCTAACAACCAAACTCATGATCTCTGGAGGAATAGTAGGTGCTCTTAACCACGGATCTATCTCTCTAGTCTCAGTGTTAACCTTTTAAAATCAGCATATGTGCCTGTAACCTGTGTGTGTGTGTGTGGAGGGGGAGGTGGGGTACTGGGTCTCGAACTCAGGTCCTTATGGTACCGCGCTGGTGAAGACTACCAACAAACTATATCCCTTGTTCTTATTCCCCCAACCCTTTTTTATCTTCTCTTTTATGAAAAATGTATCTAGTCAAGAAGTCCAGAACATTTGCTCTTAGTTTCTCTTATAGTTGTAGAGCAAAGTAATGATCAAATGATAGCCATCCTGGGGACAATTTATGGTATCTATGCAGAAATCTGGCCCAAAGTGCAATCCTTAAAGGCCTGCTTGGGAGGCTGCTGCGCAGCTGGTATATGAGAACTGAATTTTGAAGACTTCTCAGTCTTTTTTTTTCTTTTTTTTTTTTGCTAAAATGCTCTTCTGCAGTGGTGTTTGTGTTACACAGACTTCATAATTCTTTTGTGCTGGCCCAGGCGATACCTTTGGGTCTGGTCCATAGTAACAACTTCGGGCATCAAAACCTCATAGGTTTTATTTTTCCTTGCATGTAAATTGCACATGTAGAGTGCTGAGTGTATTTATGGACCACAAAATGTATTGTCTCACTATTGAGCATCACAGTGATACATCTTAGCTGTTAGTAGAGCTATATATGCTGAGTGGTATGCATCCTAGTGACTTTCTGAATGTGTGAGTCTTGGACTCAAAGTGTTTTTAATCACTTAAATTTACTGAAGAATTTAAGAGTTATATTGTCAATCAGCTTTACTTACAGGCAATAACATAAGAAATGTTCAATATCTTTCTGATGCTGTTACTTTTAAATATCTTATTTTAGAAAAGTGAAGGTTGATGTACATTCTGGACAACTCCCTAGCATGTCTTGTGTTGACAAAGTGGGCTGGTATTGGTAGGAGGAGCAAGTTGTTAGAAGTGAAGAGACTCCTCTTTACAGCACTGTCTGTCTGGAAGAGAAGTCCATCCCACCATATTTTTGTTTTCCAAATTGTCTTTAACATGTTTACCTTAAAACTCTCTGTGAAATTTTATAGCTTTGTGTTTGGATCTTATACATGATTGTTAGACTTCTTCTCAGGTAGTATCAGAATCGATGTCCTTAAGAAGCAAGGGTTTTCTTGGTTCATTTTTTTTTTCTGTTGTGTAGAGACATAATAGCTTGTAAGTTTTCTACAAATGCTAATTTTATATCTGGCTTACTTTTTCCCCCCTCATACGATAGCTAAGCCCCTAGTTTGTTGTCATATAGATTTGAGCACATGACATATTTGTATTGTTTCCAGCTGTTTGTTTGTTGTAAGAGTGTTCTATCTGCTTGTGTACGTTTATGCAAGAAGAGGGCATCAGATCCCAATAGAGATGGTTGTGAGCCACCAAATGCTTGCTAGGAATTGAACTCAGAACCTCTGAAAGAGCAGCCAGTGTTCTTAACTGCTGAGCCATCTCTCTAGCCCCTGTTGCCACTTTTAAAACCAGTGTTTTACAGTTTTGTATGATGGTCATCCTGGGAACCTTGGATACATTTGTTTCTGAGGAAACATCTGTTTTAAATTTTACCATTGAAGAAAAGAATTACTTTATTTTAAATTGGGAGTTTATTTTTGTTTTTTTTTGAGACAGGGTTTCTCTGTGTAGCCCTGCCTGTCCTGGAACTCACTCTACAGATCAGGCTGGTCTCAAACTCAGAGATCTACATGCCTCTGCCTCCTGAGTACTGGGATTAAAGGCATGTGCCACTACTGTTCCACAAA
Organism: Alexandromys fortis; assembly: GCF_014885135.2. Taxonomy (NCBI): domain Eukaryota; kingdom Metazoa; phylum Chordata; class Mammalia; order Rodentia; family Cricetidae; genus Alexandromys; species Alexandromys fortis. Next base: position 1,377,602 of record NW_026068010.1, read on the forward strand.
AATGTTTTGTTTGTTGTGGAGTGGGCATATATATCACTAAGCACAAATGGAGGTCAGAGGACAACTTTTTAGAATGGATTTTTCACGTTTACATGGCCTATGGGCATCAAATGCAGGTTACAATGCTTTCAAGGTAAGCACTTTGACTTGATGAGCCATCTTACTCTGAAAAGACTGCTTTATAATTGTTCTAGAATGGAATTTAAAATACCCTTACCATTTACTTAGGAGACACTTACTTAATGACTCTCCTATCTTTACCATGGGTTCCAGGAATCAGGCTTTTACAGCAAACGCTTTAACTGCTAAATCATCCAGCTAATGTTTTTTATGCTGTATGTGTTTTGTGCTATATGATGACCTCCAGTCATCAAAATTGGCAATAAATGCGATTACCCACTGCCAGCCCCCAATAAAACTGTATTATTTTTACCACTCTGAGAAGCCAGTTTCAATTTCTGTTTCTTGGAGCCTGAGGGAAATGGCTCATTGCTAAGATGATTGCTGAGCAAGCTTCAAAACCCGAGTTTGAATTCTCAGTAAACATTCACATAATAAAATGCAGAGTACAGAGGCACATGTTCTAGGAGGCAGGGACAGGAGCATTTCAGAGGCTTGCTGTTCAGCCAGTCTAGCTAGTTAGTTCCCTGCCTCAAAAAATTAGATGGAGATGTTAGAGAAATGGCTTAGTGGCTGAGAACACTTGATCATTCTTTCAGTGGACCTGAGCTCACTTCCCAGAACCCATATCTGGTGGCTCTCAAGCTCCAAGGAATCTTACCATTCTTTTGGGCTCCATAGGCATTGCACTCAAGTGCAGTCTGTGTCTGTCTGTCTGTCCCTTCCCCCAACACACACACACACACACACACACACACACACACACAATAATTGAATTTAAAAGTACAGTGGTGAATGATAGAGGAAGACACATGTTATTGATCTCTGACATCCTCACATGGATATGGCTACCTACATCATGTGTGTGTGTGTATATATATATATATATATATATATATACACACACACACTGTACATAAATAATAATTTCCTTTTCTTTATCAGTACACAGATACCTTTATGTTTGAGGGATTTGAATTTTGTATTATTAGTTGCATAATTTATTTCCTTCTGGTTCCTTTGTGTTTTAATCTGAGACAGGGTCTCAGAATGTGTTTGTAGCTAGCCTGGAATTTGCTATTTCTCCCTGGTGGGTCTCTTATTATAAAAATCTGCCTGCCACTTCCTCTTCAGTGCTGGGATGAGAGGCAAGCCGCTGTTTTGTTTTCCTTACTGAGTTTTAAGAACTATGCGTTATATAGGTTAACTCTTTATTAACTTTAACTTTATTAAAAGTGTTCAAATTGATCTTTTTAGTTAACTTTTTCTTTCCTTGGTGGGAGACAACAACGACAACATAATGCCCCTCCCCCTTTTCCCAGACAGGGTTTTTCTATGTAGTCTTGGCTGTCCTGGAAGTAACTCTGTATATCAGGTTGGCTTCAAACGCACAGAGATTTGCCTGCCTCTGTCCCCTTAGTGCTGGGATTAAGGATCTTTTTTTGACATTTGTCTTTTTGTATTTTTACAGGTTTTCTTTTTAGAGCCTAGCATGTTGTCACATCTGACTACTTCAGTCACCTTTTCCCTGAAGTTTGTTTTACCATCTTTTTTTTTTCATTTCCTGTGTAAGGGTGTTTCCCAGTATGCATGCAGTAATAACAGGTTACTGAATCCCCAGAACTTCTGTTACGATGATTGTTATCTGTCCTGTGGGTGCTGAGAATTGAACCCAGGAAGAAGAGCAGGCAGTGCTCTTAATTGTTGAACCATTTTTCAGCCTTTTTAATATTTGTTTTTCATGTATATTTGAGCTTCTTTTTGGTGTCCTGATGTCTTTTTTTCTTAAAGATGTATTTATTTAATTTTATGTGTTTAAGTGTTTTGCCTATGTATGTGTTCTGTGTTAGAACACAGTGCCAGTGCCCATGGAGATCAGAGAGAGATCATTGAGTTCCCTAGAAATAGTTAACAGATGGTTATGAGCCACCATGTGCTTCCCTGGGAACTGAGCCCAGGTCCTCTGCAAGAGCAACCCTGTTGTCTTGATGAATTCCTACAAAAGTCTAGAATATCTTAAGGACTATGGTGTTGATCGCCTCTTACTATTATTGATGTAATTACTACTTCCCCCCATTTGTTTTTCTAACTTCCTCTTTGTTTATGTTTCTTAATTGTCCTATTCTCACTTTTTCAATGCATTCTTTCCCACACAGATATATTTAGCTTGTGCATATTGTTGTTACTTTTGCTGAACTAGCATATTTTTTAGGTTCATTTAAGTAGAATTGTCATCTGAATAACAGATAAGAATTTAATTAATTTTTTCCAAAGTCTACTCGTTTGTGTGTAGTTTATGCTTTTTTTTTAAACACTAGTTAACGTAAATGAGGTAGGTTTTGTGTATGTTCTATTTCATTGCTCCCCTGACTCATTCAACTAGGTCATTGGAATGATTTGGTTATTAAGTATTTTTGTTGGTATTTAGTTTACATATCACAAAACTAAAACCTTAAGTGTGCATGTGGCTCACTTGATTTTGGTGTAGTCACAAGACTGCAACTGTGACTATGAGCTAAGTAGATAAACTGTGCTTTTTCTAGTCTGTGTTTTTCTCTTTTCCCGTCTTTAGAGCCACAGCTTTGCTTTTTCTGTTCCTAGGCTTGCCCATTTGTGAACTTCATGCAAATAGTATCTTGTACTTAGTGGTCCTTATGTACTTGGCCATTTTAATTTAGTGTTTTATGCTTCCCATAGTAGTGTGGGTTCTTGTTTGTTGTAGTCTATGCAGTATACCATATCTCACTGAGTTGTTTCTTAGTTGACAGATATTTGGATTGGTTACACTTAGTGATGATCATGTGCTATGGGCATTCACATACATCCCTTACATGGACATATGTTCTTACTGCTACTGGGAAATACACACAGTTTTGGAATTTTCAGGACATGGTAACTTTAATAACTTAAAGAATTGCTAAATTCTTTTAAAGATCACTGCACCACCATTTTACATTTCTGCCAGAAAGAATAAGAGCTCAGATTTCATCATTCCTCACCAACAGCATTTGTTACCATGCTCTTAATTGACTGTAAGCATTCTAGAGAATGATAGGGTATGTCATTGTGGTTCTGATTTTCATGTCCCTAGTGTTATGTTTCTTTACATATGCTCAGTTGGTATTTATATGTTGTCTTTGAAGATATCTCTGGTCAAATTGCTTGATAGTTATTTAATTCAGTTGTTTTTATTGTGAACTCTAAATGGTTCTCTTTCTATTGCACACACTAGACTTACTGCAGCCTTCCCTCCATGATCACTCCTTACAAAGTACACAAATGTAAGTTCTTATTAGTCCCAGTTTGAACATTTTACATGTTTTCCTTTATTGTTTGTGCCGTAGGCATCAAGACCATTGCTCAGTTGAAGGCCACACGGGCTTACACCTGTTTTCTTCTTACAGTTTCATGGTTTTAGTTTTTAGGACTTTCAATTTGATTTATTTGTTTGTTTATTTGGTATTTCAGGGCAGGGTTTCTCTGTGTAACAGCCCTAACTGTCTTTTAACTCCTTTGTATGCCAGGCTGGCCTCTAACTCAGAGTCTGCCTGCCTCTGTCTCCTGAGTGCTTTGGGATTAAAGGCCATTACACCTGGCTCTCTCTTTCTCTCTTTATATACATTTTAAAAGCTGTTCTACATATAATATGAAATTTGTATTGAACATGATATGTTTTGTTTCTGTTTTATTACTGTTCCCTGCAAGGCAAGGCCTCCCCCTTGTGATCCTCCTCTTGAGTACTTGAATTACAGGTGTGTGCCATGATAGCTGGTTTGTTGTGGTTTCTAGGTTGATCACCCTAAAGTTTTAATTTTCATCCTCCTAAGTAAAAAGTACAAGAAATTTTTTTTCTTCCTTTTCTCCACTTGTTTTTCAGTGCTGAGGTAGAACACAAGGATTTGTGCTCACTAAGCAAGCCCTGTGTCATTGAGCTACATGCCAGCAAGTACTAATCTTTAATGGCTTTTAGCTTATCTCCTTCCTCAGCTTAACACTTCTCTAGAATTTGACCTCCATTTGTGCTTTGAAATATCTCAGACTTTTTTTTTTTAAATAATATCCTCCCACTCTTACATTCCAGGGTTTTTAGGTAAGAAATTGTTTTCTTAATGAATTGGTTGTTGAATTCCTCTCTCTCTCTCTCTCTCTCTCTCTCTCTCTCTCTCTCTCTCTCTCTCCCCTCCCTCTCCCTTTCTCTCTCCCTCTCCCTCTCCCCCCCCCTCTCTCTCACACACACACACACACACACACACACACACACCTACCTTCTTCCCCTCCCTTTCTCCTCAGAGCCATTGTTCTTAGAATTTATTGATGAGGTGTGTATGGTTTTTTGTTGGTGGTGTTCTGTTTTATCTGATTGAATATTGCTTCTTCAAAACTTTTTTTCTTCTGGATGTTCAACTTCATTTGATATTTTATATCTCTTAATCAGTCTTTTGTACTCTTTAGTTTCATTTTTATCTAGTCTCCTCAATGTCTTTTCTTGATCTGCTTTAGTTCACCTTCTGAGAGCTTTTTCTTTTAATTTTGATGTTTTTGCTTTTTTTTAACTTTTAGAGAGCTTATTTGCTCTGTTGATTTTTGTAGCCTTTGTTTTAATAGCGAGAGTTATTTTTTCATAGCTCACTGTATATGCTGATGTCTGGGATATTTTGTATCAGTGTGAATTCTCATGAATATTGTGCATTTGAACTTTATTACTTTTTGATTTCTGAAATAGAATCTAGCTGCATGTCACAGGCTGGCCTTGAACTGGAAGTCCTGCCTCTGCGTCCTGAGTGGTAGGATTATTGGTGTGTGCCACCATTTAGGTTTGAGTTCCTAAGTGGGATTGCTTTCTGGGGACCATGCATGCACTCTCTGAGAGTGGAGGCATTTGTCAAGGTAGTGTAGTGCTTCCTTCTTCTAAGTGTCTGTCTGTATTACATTCCTGTAAGGTGCCATCTTAGGCCTGTGCATGAGATGTATATAGGTTGACTGGTATTGTTCTAATTTGCAAAGTACAGTTTAGCTTGAGTAGTGCCTACAGGGTGTAATGTTCCAGTTTCTTCAAATCAAGCTCTGCCCATTCCTTCCCTTCTGTACAAGCAGACTCCCTTTTCTTTCTCTAGCTCTGTATTCACTGCTCTTACATCTTTTCCAGAGTCCTTGCTTTGCACAGGATTTAGGTTCTGTTCTCCATGTGTTATGGACTGAAGGCTATATTTCAAATATCTTCAAATTCTGCTTTAGCTCTTCGTTTTGTTTTTTATTCCTAACTGTATTATAAACTCTTGTGTGGGACACTCTTTTCTGGTACTGTGTATCCATAACCGCCATCGGGTTGAAGAGGGCATTTGTGTGCTATTGTTTTTCAGAAACAGTATTATCCAAACTACTTGTTCTATTTGGGGGGGAAATGATTGAGTTCGTATCTATTATTAGCTTTTAATTTGTATAATCTCATTTAATTTGATGAATTTTTTTATTATTGTTTGCAAGTCTTTTTTTGTTTCTCTTAAGATTTCTAGAGAAATCTGGCTGAGTGTGGTGGCACATGCCTTTAATCCCAGCACTTGGGAGGCAGAGGTATGCAGATCTCTGAGTTTGAGGCCAGCCTGGTCTGCAGAGCAAGTGACAGGACAGCCAGGGCTACAGAGAACTACTTTCTCAAAGAACCAGAAAATAGTAATAATTTAGAAATACAATTATGCCTCTAAAAGCATTGGTGCATTTTTTTTGCCATAAATCAGCCTGAGTTATCTGTCTCTCATTTCTTTGCTTGCTAATAGCTTTGAGTATCTGACTATCTCTGTGTTGTTGCTCACTTCTGTTTATATGGACACTTTCCAGGTGCTCTACAATAGTTTATGCTACAGTTACTTAGATTTTTGAGCTTGAAATTATAGACAATGTCACCCTGACCATGATTGTCAAAAAAAGGTAATTCAGAAATTATGATGGTGAATATTGTTAATTTAAGGTATTTAAAATATATGTTTTTATTCTTCTAAATTGTCTTCTATGCTGATTTGTTACGTGTTACTTACTATGATTTAGCGTTCTGTTGGCTGAGTGCCAGTGTGCTGTAATAACCACTGATAATTCTTCTTATAAGGAAAGACAGAAATTGCAGGTGGATACTGACATGAAATGGAATTTCAAATGAAGAAATATCATTTGCCAATATCATTTTTAGTAGGGGACTTTTTTTTCTGTAACAAGTAGATTCTGAATCCTTTCAGAAATTATTTTGTGATTAAAAATGTGGAAGGGAAAGTGTTTTCAAGTAGGAATTTTTTATTATTAATTAAAGTATTTTTGAGGCAGTATCTTTCTGTTTGACCCTGACAGACTGGAATTCATTTTGTAGATTAAACTGACCTCAGATGTGTTATTCTTCTGCCTCTGCCTCGTGTGTGCTGGGAATTCAGGTGTGTGCTTAGCCAAGGGCTCTTAATTGTGGATCATCTTCCCCTGATTAGGCAGTTTGTTCATTGTAAATCAGTACCCTTGTGTGTGATTTGTTTATGTAGTATTTTTCTACTCCTCCATGCTGTTGTGTTTATTAACAGGCATATCAAGGTACATTGTTGTTTAAGCACTTATGTGCGAATTCCACCTTGTTCTTTAATATTCTATAAATATGTGAGTGACACAGTGTCAGTTTTGTAGGTAATTTTACCTTTAGCTATGTAAGTGTCCACGTGGGTACTAGCTAATGCTCAGTGGCAACATGCTTTTAGTTTCAGTGTATGTGAGTAATTCTAGTAGAGACTACAGCTTTGCATTAAAATAGTTTCACAAGGCCTGGTGGTGGCAGCACATGCTTTTAATCCCAGCAGTCTGGAGGCAGAGGCAGGTGGATATCTGTGAGTTTGAGGCCAGCCTGATATACAAGAGCTAGTCCCAGGACCATTTCCAAAGCTACAGAAAAAACAAACAAACAAAATTACCAGAATTGAGAATGATTCAGCGAAGTCTTGATACTCTTTAGTGTAAATTCTGCTTGTGCAGCTTTCCCTCCCCACTCCCCTTCGGTGTATGTCGAGGCCTGTATTTAGTCTTACAGACTTGATTTGTGTTCTAATTCTATACCAACGAAGGGCCCGGACCTTCCCATTGGCTTAGCTACATCTCCTCCAACATAAGCCAAGTCATCACTGACACTACTGAAATGGCTCCACATTCTCTTTCTTGTCCTTCAGATGAGATAGAAATTGGAGTTGATTGAATCTGAGTTTAACTCTTGTCTGTTAATCTGTGTTTTTACTTATAATTCTTTTGGCCTTTAAGTTAGTTTGCTCATCTGTGGTATGAGGATGAAGTAGGCTGATGCTCAGGAAAACGTTTAGATTAGTGCCTGGCATGGGTTAGGGGACAGGACCACTGCCACACACAGTTGCTGATACAAACAGAAAAGTAGTGAACTAGTTTGTTCATCTTTGACCTTCAGGATTTTCCTCTCAGGGATACTTAGAAATTAGCTTTAGGGGAAACTATGTAAATTCAGTCCATATTATTAACTAAGTAGTTTTCTTTTTTTAAAAAAAAAAAAGCTACAGAGTTTTAAACTTTCTTCTGAGGTATTTGAAATTTCTGATCTGCTTCATTGTTGATACAGCAGAAGCTGAAGTATAGCAATTGGACGGTGCTTGATTGAGAAATTGCAGTAGATTTGCATTTGAGTCCTGACTCCTTGTTGGCTTTGTACAAGTGTCTTTGATTAAAGGACATAAACTCTATGTCTAGGTTCTGACTTGCATTGTTACTACCTAGCCTACCTGCTTGCTGGTCGGTGCGCATAAACTGTTGCCATCATTGTGTTGAAGCCCTTTAGAAGTGCAAAGTGCTCTTTAGAGACATCAATTTTGTTCACCTTATTTTCTGAAAACAAAGCTTTGATGTCTTATGAGACACTACAAATTGAAACACATCCCATTAATAATAGCTCTATGGCCAAAGGTTTTTCGGGCTTTTTGTTTGTTTGTTTGTTTGTTTGTTTCCAATTGTGAAGGTTTTTAGACATTCCCGAAATAGCAAACAGTTTTTGGACAAGTGCGATTTGTAGCTTAGATCGCCTGTTCCATCTCAGCTCAAACCAGCCACCTTCATTAAACCTGTGAGTTCATAAAACTCACCTGGCTCTAGTTAATTTGCATTTCATCTGCATTTATACATGTTGTTATCAGTATATATGTTCTGTTTGAGTGTTTTGTAAATCATCTTATGCTTTTACATGTTACTCGTTCGTTTTCTCAGCTGGCTTGGAATATTCCAAAGGGTAAAAACATTGTTTCTCCCTCCTCTGCAGCATTTGTGGGAGAGGGTACTTTGTTCAAGTGGTGTCCTTGGGCTGTGGTTGAGTAACTTGCACTTGGACACGCATTTGCCCCAATTTCTAGCTAATTGGTGTATGCCTAGAGTTACACACAGGCATCAAAACAGGACTTATTTAAAGATTTGGTGCTTAATCTGCCACCATGTATTTTAACATAGTCTTAGCTGTTATATTTGGCTGAAGAAATTTAGTAGATTTTTATTAATTTGAATTTTAATATCGTAACATTTAGGGAATTGTGTTGTTTGGACAGTAATAAAAAAACTTGAGAAAAAGCTATTCAAGAGCCTCAGTTCTGGTAGTTTTTATTATTTCATTGAATTAATTTGTTAAATTTCTGGTGATTCTTACTATAGGGTTAGGTTATCGACTTTGATAAGAAGCAGCCCATTGCTGATTCATTCGGAAATGACTATATTAAGAAAAAGAAACCTCTTTGCCTTTACTTTAATTGGCGTTTTCCTTAAAACAAGATTTTTTTCTTTGCACTTTAAATTAATGTTTCTTCCACACAAGTGTTTACATTTTATTTTCAGAATTTTTTTCCCTCTAAAACCAATCTGCTGCTCCACTAAGACTCTATTTTGCATCTTCCCCAGGAATGTCACTCTCTGCTGGATCTTCCCCTCTCCATTCCCCCAAAATTACTCCACATACCTCTCCCGCTCCTAGAAGAAGAAGCCACACTCCAAACCCAGCGAGTTTCATGGTGCCGCCTAGTGCCTCCACTCCTGCCAATAACCCTGTTTCTCAGACTCCATCCTCTGGTCAGGTGATCCAGAAGGAGACTGTCGGAGGGACGACTTACTTCTATACAGATACAACTCCAGCACCTTTGACTGGAATGGTATGGCTCCCATTACAGAGGGAATTGGCACTCTTAAGAAAGCTAACGAGAAGGGTACCCATCATATTGGGAGGTTTATAGGGATGGGAAAACATACTTTACTTTTTTAACTCATTCAAAAGCCTAGTTGGGCCTGAAATTTTATAGCTGAATAAATATTTTTCTTCTTAGACTTTTTTAAATTATTGTTTTTAAATAAAATTTAAAATTATTGAAATAGAAGATTTACAAAATGAATTTTTTCAGAAAGTATTCTTCTAACAATTGTTGTCTGAAGTGTTTAGTTCAGTATTATTAAAACATTTCAGATGTATCAATTTTTTGCTATCAGATAAAAATTAAATTTTTATAATGGAGAAAAATCGATGATTACATTTTCCTCCTCCTTGCCATTTTAGGTATTTCCAAACTATCATATTTATCCTCCAACTGCACCTCATGTTGCTTATATGCAACCAAAAGCAAATGCACCTTCCTTCTTCATGGCTGACGAGCTCCGACAGGTATGCTTTTAAAAGCTAGGGCAGACACTGATTATTGGCTATGCTTTAGAGCAGGAGAATGGATGTGCAGGCCACTGTCTAGTCTCGCACCATCGCCTAAGCAAGGAGATTTAGAACATGGAAGTTTTGTGTATGTTTAAGGAAATCTTAAATAATGTATTAGAGTATGAAATATAGAATTTAGTATTTAAATGTGCTTCCTTTCTGTGCTTTGTGTTCTTTGTACAAAAAGGACTCTTTACATGGGTTGCTTTGTTTGTGTGTGTGTATATGCATGCTTACTTGAATATATTAGGGAAAGCATATGGAAGTTAGAAGATTTGTGGGAGTTGATTTTTTTTTTCCTTCCACCATGTGGATTCTGGGTACCAAACTCAGATTAATGAGGCTTGGCATCAAGTGCCTTTCCTCACTGAGCCATCATATGGAAAGGGTTCTTTAAATAGAGCATACATAATTTAAATGGTTTCTAACCTTTCGATTGTTGCCAATAGTTTGATACAGTAAACTTTGCTTTGAATTATTGATGAGGTTAATAGATCTTTTATGTATTTCATTCTGATTTATAGCACCTTTTTCTTTTAAATGTAAACTCAACCTCAATTATGGTAGCAAGTCTATCTAGGGTTGGAATTTATATATATTAATGTCTCTAGAAATGTTATAGGCGCATTAAAAGTAGTAAATAAAAATATTATTTAGTTACAGTGAAAAAATCTAAAATATCAGAGGCTCTATTAATAATCTGTTATTTAATATGCTTGTTTCTTGTTCTTAGGAGCTGATCAACAGACATTTAATAACAATGGCTCAAATTGATCAAGCAGACATGCCAGGTAAAATGCATATTGATACACCTTCACCCTCACCCCTGGCAGAGGCAGGCTCTCGGAGTTTGAACCAGGACAGCCAGGGCTACATGGAGAAACCCTGTCTGGGGGGTAGGAGGAAGAGAAAAAGAAAAAAACCCACATAAGTGGGTGGGGTGTGTAACTGGATCATATATTAAGCCCCATTTTAGAAAAAAAATTAATAGATTAACAGCTTATATGCCTAAGAACTTTTTAAAACTCCCACTGTTTATACCAGTATATAGAGAAAGCCTTTTAATAGGTTAAACAGTAAAAGGCTTTAATAGGTCCTATATAAGACACAAAGAAGCTTTTTTCCCCTGGGAAGAAATACTGGGCTCAATGGAAAACATTTACCTGGAAAGTGCAAGCTCTCACTCAGGTCTAGTCCCCAGCACTGCAGGCTAAAATCACAAGAAAAAAAAACACTGATGAGTTTTACAAAATTAAACTTAAAAAAAAAAAAAAAAAGACCCAAAGACACCTGCTGTAAAGAACTAAAGCTTGGAAGGAGATATTTGCAGTCTGTGCAACTGACAAATAATAGACTTGCTATAAAAACAACAAGACTATTCTAGAAAAGTTCTAGAGCAATATTCTAGATTCAGCAAAGTTATTGGATACAAAACCAACATTCAGAAATAGCTTTTTCCACATAGCCGATAAATAACAAATAAGCATATACCAGTGATGGAATAAGTTTAACAAAATAGTTTGAAATATTTGTCATGGAATCCCTGAAAGAATTTGGGATGCAATGGAAGGGTGCCCTACATTTGTGGACTGGAAGGACAATGCTATTAAGATGTCCACACTAAGATACAATGAATAAATGAGTAGGAGCCCCCCCACACACACAAAATGTTTAGGGGCTGGAGAGATGGCTCAGAGGTTAAGAGCATTGCCTGCTCTTCCAAAGGTCCTGAGTTCAATTCCCAACAACCACATGATGGCTCACAACCATCTGTAATGGGGTCTGGTGTCCTCTTCTGGCCTGCAGGCACACACACAGGCAGAATATTGTATAATAAATATTTTAAAGATGTTTAAACTATCCAAGGGTTTGCAGTTCATGTGGTTTCTGTCAAAGACATCAGTAGGACCAGCACTGCACAGGACATATTATTCCTTTCTAGAGATTTCTCAGTGTTATCGATTACCTGTGGTTTGCAGAGCTGTAGAATACATTCTATAGAATCAGACACCAATAATGTGTGATCCCTTAGGTAAAGCACAAATGTTTTTGCTGCCTTTTTCACCCTTGGCTATGGTACACTGAATCCAGAGCCTCATGTATGCTTCTTATCACTGAGCTACATCCCCAATCCTGAATCTGTAATTTGGTGCTTAATGCCAGGTGGCATTTTAACTCAGGTATAAAACAAGTACTGACTGATTCAGTGTTACTTTCAAACCTGTGTGAAGTGGAGCATGAAGAACAGATACATATAAATAGTATTCTGATTTTTACTATTTTTTATTTGAGTGATTTATATAATTTCCATAATGAATCAAAAGCTATCTTACCAAGTTATCTTACCCAGCTATCTTACCAAGACTTAATTTATGTCAAATCCATAAATATACTGAACACTTTCTGCACATTAGTGATATTGTATTAATGAAATTGAGCTCTTACTCTGGAGAAGCTTAGAGACAAGGTTTCTCTGTAGCTTTGGAGCCTGTCCTGGAACTAGCTCTTGTAGACCAGGTTGTCCTCGAACTCACAGAGATCTGCCTGCCTCTGCCTCCCGAGTGCTGAGATTAAAGGCGTGCGCCACCACTGCCCAGCAGGAAATACACACGTTTATATAAGACATTATACACAGAATAGCTGTTTCAAAAGCAGAGTTTGTCGTAGCACTGACTCTTAGACTCTAAAGAGAGAGTTGCAAGGACAGTTGAATTTGCTAATCACTAACATAGGAAAGGGGGCCATGCCTGAGGATAGTAGGAAGTGTTTCCGAAAGAACCAGCCCTTTGTTACTTGAAAATTAAGACTGTTGAGAGTGGGCTAAACTAGGTGAAAAGGAGAGAGCTCTGTGCTCAAGACTGGAACTGGAGCTCAGAGAGCTGTGTTCAGTGAGTTCATGAGGAAGCTTCAATGCAGCATAGGGGCCTTGAAATTCATTACATCCAAGAGTAGTGTATCACAAGTTCAGCAGACTGAAGGAAGGACGAAGCTAAGCATCTTGTATTCATAACCTTTTTGTTCTGTGACCATTTTCAATCATGCACAGCTACCGCACACAAATTCAAAATGTATAACTTCTAAAATCAGATAGAGTATGCTATGAAATCCCTGTGTATTGAACAGAATTTGTCTTTTCCTTGTATATTTGTTTGGTGTTAAAACCATGGTAGCCGTTAAAAGGTTGTTGCAAATGCCTGCTATAGCTGATTTCCCTCTTGTGCCTTCACCTGACTATTTTAAATACATTGTCAGCACTGGTTTATGTGCACCTCTTCTTAATTACTGGAGCAAGGATAGTTTTTTTCCGTTCTTACTTGAGCCGGAGGTTTTTAAGAGTTTGGTGCCATCTGTCATGTTTATAGGTACATTCTTGCATACTGATTTAATGCTGCTTATTTCAAATTTCTTTTTTTATTAGAATAAAAATGTATCAAGTAATGACTCATTTCTGGTAATTATTTCTGAAAACAAAAATCCTATATTTTGCTGCCAGGAGACTGGAAATAACTTTGAGCATGTGAACTTCACTTGTGCTTTGGCTACTTTGTAAGCTGGTTTACTGGTACTGAAGCTGTAGTTTTATAGACTTCTAAGTTCTACACTGTGTTCTGATACAGATCTATTAGGATTTGTCAGTGAATATTGATGGATTTGATTTCTTTTATATTGTGAGTGATTCAGGAATGAAAATTGTTTTTCTGTGACTTACTCAGCAGTCCCCACAGAAGTTGACAGCTACCATAGCCTCTTCCCTCTAGAACCACTGCCACCCCCCAACCGGATACAGAAATCAAGTAATTTTGGGTATATCACATCTTGCTACAAAGCTGTAAATAGCAAAGATGATCTGCCATATTGCCTTCGGAGGATACACGGTAAGGAAGATGGGTCTCTCTGTCAGGAGTGTATTACTTGAGCTAAGATTGTCCACACGTTCCTGGAAACAGGGCTGTATTTATCACACTTGTTGGAAGACAAGGTTTCTTTTCCTTTACTTCTATTTTTGTTTTCTTTCTTTCTCCTTTCCTTTTTCCTTTCTTTTCTTTCTTTTTGTCCCCAATTGAAAATTGATACCTTACAGGCAAAATAAACCATTTTAGAAATTTATATTTCTCTGTCATTTGTGGTTGATTATAGTAGAAAATTTTCTTCTTTAGGTTTTCGTCTTGTCAACACAAAGTGCATGGTGTTGGTTGATATGTGGAAAAAAATTCAACACTCAAATATTGTGACTCTGCGTGAAGTGTTTACCACTAAAGCATTTGCTGAGCCCTGTAAGTAACTGGTCCTGTGGTGGTTCTGCTCATGAATTTCACTGTCTCGAGCTGGACTTCTGTGATATGTGTTTCTGTTTTTTTGTAAGCTCTTGTGTTCGCATATGATTTCCATGCTGGCGGAGAAACTATGATGAGCAGACACTTTAATGATCCTAATGCAGATGCGTACTTCACAAAGAGAAAATGGGGTAAGAGAGATGTGAGCAGACTATGCTTTGATGCATGGTTTTCTTCTGGGGAACAATAGTTTTGTATTAAAATATATTGAAATTTATTCTTGTCATTTTAAGAACCCTACTGTACCTTTTTTAAGGCATCTCAAAGAATTGGGATTGGTTTGCAACAAGTTAGGAGAGTGTATGTATTGACTCAGATTTTATGTCAGTATCTTTTTTGTACCCTGTAAACATAATTTGATAGTCTTACCATCCAGTGTTCCTATATGATAAGTTTTGAAACAAACTTCCCAAAACATATGCTTTTGTTTATTACATGTCAAGTCAGGTTTTAAGTAACTTTACTTAAGTGAAGTATTTTTTCTGCTCCTTTTCTAATATTTAAAGTAATTTTATATTCCAACTATTTCAAAAAAAAACCTAAAAATTTGTAATTAGAGTCCAAATTGTGCTTATTTTGAGGGGAAATATACCAGAAAAAATTCCAATCCATTTTGAGATGTCAAAACTTACATTTTTGTGTATGATCTCACTTTGTAGTGTAAAGCCAAAAATGAAGCATCGCATTGGTAGCTGTGCTTTAATCCTAAGGTTTTCTTGAATACAAAGCATAATACTTGGGTTTGCTCATAATCGTGCTTTCTGCACTCTGACAGCTGAAAGGAGAGAGCTGTGGTTACACAGGCGTTGGACAGTGTGGTCCTGTCTCTCTTTGTCGTGTCACCTGCACACAGACACAGTGGAGGATGTGGTACAAATTTTCCTAAAGATGAACATGGTTATGGCTCGATTTTATTTATTAACAACCTGTGAAGTGGCTGGCTTTGATTTATAGCTGTCTTAACCTGAGCACTGTTGCCATTTGGGCTACATCATTTGTTTTGTAGTAGCTCTTTTATAGTGCAGGTAGTTACCTGCCTATTGGATACCTCTCTACCTCATCTCTGATGCCGTAGAGATCTGCAGACATTACCAGTGTTCTCTATTGAGAACTACTCAGAGCATTTTGCCAATTTAAAATATCTGTATTCTGTTCTTATATTTCAAACAATATCTCAGTGTTTACATTTTCTCAGAATCAGTCCTTCCATTTTACACTCTCTTCCCCCCATTTCTTGACAGGTTCTGTGTAACAGCTCTGGCTGTTCTGGAAGTCACTCTGTAGGCCAAACTGTCCTCCAACTCACTGAGATCTACCTGCCTCTGCTTCTGAGTGCTGGGATTAAAGACATGTGCCACTACCACCCAGCCCATTTTACACTTCTATAACCTCCCATAATACATCATACACACATGAATGTCTATTGTTTTCTCTTACTATATGATTATTGTTTTAGCAACTTATTTAAAAAGGTGAATTTGTTAGAAGTGCATTATTTAGAAGATGGGGATGATGTGAGATGGAGAAATTATATTTATATAGACATATTATACATATACATATTATAGAGATCATATATAAATTATAGAGATTAAAATCATGTGAAGTGATTGGCACAGTTAGAATTGAATCTCATGGGATGTAAGCCCTATGTGTTTGCTTCAAGTCCTCACTCCTATAATCCTAACACTTAGGAAGCTGAGGCAGGAGGATTGCCACAAGTTGAAGGGCTACACCATAAGATTCTGGTCTTAAAAACAGAATAGCTAGGTATAATAGCTGGTGTAATCTCAGCACTTAGAAGGCAGGGGCAGGCAGGTCTCTGAGTTCAAGACCAGCTCATTCTCTTTGTAGTAAGTTCCAGACAGCCAAAGCTACATAGACTTTGTCTTAGAGTTCTTTCCCTGAGACTGGAGAGATGACTCTTGTTTAGAGCATTGGCTATTCTTCCAGAAGTCCTGAGTTCAATTCCTAGCAACCACAACTATCTATAATAGAATCTGATGCCCTCTTCTGGCCTGCAGGTATATATGCTGAGCACTAATAAATAAAATTAAAAAAAAAATAAGTAAGTAAAAATTTTTTTTTAAAGTACAAAACTTCATTTCCTGGTGGTGGTGCTTTGGGCTAAACTGCAGGTTTTATGCATGTTGAGCTGTACACTTGTACGGCTCTCCCAGGTCCTCTGACATGATCTTATCAACTTCTGCTAAGAGCTATTTGGAGAATTCTAAGTCATCTTTGTAGAGGGTAATGTCTTCATTCTATCCAAATTGAGATGAAATGGTTCGTTTTATATGTGCTTATTAAAAATGTTGTAATTAGGGACTGGAGAGATGCGATGGCCCAGTGGTTAAGAACACTTGCTGCTCTTGCAGAGAACCCAAGAACCCTGGTTCAATTCCCAGCACCCACAGGTGTTTAACAAGCATTCGTACCTCCACTTCCAGGGGATCCAATGCCCTCTTCTGACCTCCTCATACATCCATAGAGGCAAACAACCATACACTGAAAAAAAAAATGTTGTAATTACATAGTCACTATTTTTTTAATTCATGATTTTTGAAATAAGGTCTTGTTTTGTGGCCCTGAGTTCTTATGTAGACCAGCCTGGCCTGAAACTTGGAGCAGGCATCCTGATTTGCTTCCTGAGTGCCAGGATTATATGCAGATGTCATGACACCTGGCTTGTACTTTCTATTTATTATAATTATTTGTAATTAACCATTTGACTTTCACATTTTTAGCCTCATTCACAGAAAGTTGGTTTACAACCATGTGGCTACAAGATTATGTTCAGGGAAATAATTAACAAAATCTGAATTAAGTTTTTATGTCTGTCACTTAGTTAAATATTGACATTGACCTAGTAGGTATGATGAAAAAGCAGTTTAAAAGCTGGGGATGGGGGCTGGAGAGATGGCTCAGAGGTTAAGAGCACTGGCTTCTCTTCCAGAGGTCCTGAGTTCAATTCCCAGCAACCACATGGTGGTTTACAACCATCTACGAGATCTAGTGCCCTCTTCTGGCAGGAAGGCATACATGCAGACGGAACATTGTATACATAATAAATTAATTAATTTTTAAAAAAAGCTGGGAATGGAACTCAGTGGCAGAGCTATTGCCTAGTATGTGTGAGTACGTAGGTTAAATTCCCAGTACCACAAAACAGACAGACAAAAAGACTTAGAATAAATAGTTGTTAGAATAAAGACAACTACTTAGAGTAGTTTGTTTCATCATTCTTAAGGATACTGCTTTTTAAATTTTTGTTTTTGTTGAACATCTATGTGGTCAAAAGAAATAGTAGTGAGATCTCTGCTACTTTAACATTATAAAACTCATAATCTCAATTTTAGAAACACTTTGGCTTATCTGTTAAGTTTTTACTGTTCTGAACGTGCATAAAAATTTATTTGCTTTCTAGGCCAGCATGATGGACCACTGCCCAGGCAGCATGCTGGACTATTACCAGAGTCTCTCATTTGGGCATATATTGTCCAGCTGAGTTCTGCTCTGCGAACTATTCATACAGCAGGTTTGGCATGTCGAGTAATGGATCCAACCAAGATTCTGATAACTGGCAAAACAAGGTACTTAGCATTTTGAATTTTTTTGAATATGGGTTTCTGTCTTTTTTAAAATTTATTTAATTTTGAGTCTGCAACTGTTCTGCCTATATACATGTATGCATACTACATGTGCTTGGTGCCCAGGGATGCCAGAAGAAGGTATTGGGTTTCCAGGAATTACAGATGGTTGTGAACACTTCCGGAGTTTAGTAAGGTATCTGGGAATAAAGAGACAGTATCAACACCACTTTCTCGTGTAGAGACATCATTCTCAATATGGCCGTAAATCATCCTTAGACTGGAAGACTCTACCTGCAGAGCTTCAAAACTGTTCCTCAGTTTGCTTGTTTGTTTGTTTTGTTTAATTTTTTTTATTTATTTTTTTTTTACCTTTAGCCTTTGATTTTCCAGAGAGGGTTTCTCTGTGTACCCTTGGCTGGAACTCTTTCTGTAGACCAGACTGACCTTGAAGTCACAGAGTTCTGCCTGCCTCTGCCTGGGATCATCAAGTTGCTAGATGATTGTTGTTGGTTAAGTTCCAAGCATTGAGAATAATATACATTGAGGAAGCAAAGACCTTAACTTCACCTAACTTTTTAGTTGCTATAACTTTTGTGAGAGTTGCTTTGAGCAGTGCAGCATACAGAACTGAATATTGTAGCTGGACCTTGGGGTTCCTATCTATATTCTCATTATTTGGGCTATAACATAGAGAGACCTTTTGTGTGCACACCCAGTAGAAACCAACAGCAGTAAAGCCCAAGGGTGTCCTGGTCTGTGTTTTCTGTTACTTGCCGAAGAAGTTCTTAACTTTCTGAGCTTAAGCAATGACATTAGACTGTGCTGTGACACTTTCCCCTTAGTCTGGTGAAGCCACGAAGAGATTTTAGTTAATGTATGTAATATGCTTGGAACAGTGCCAGCTGTGTCTTTAGCAAGTGCTGGGAAGTAAACAGTTTCCTTTCATGAGTAACTCAAAACAGCTTTATCATCCTGACTTTTACAACTACAGTCACACCATTTAATATCTCTCAGTTTCGTTATCTCTGAAATGGTTGTTTTTGTGGGTGGGGAGGATGGAGAGGAAAGTTATAGTTATTAACATTTAGGTTTTTTCTTAGTACTAGGAAATGTTAAATATTCATTAGTATATACTGGGAGAAGTATAATTATTTTCTTTGAATTTTTTGGTCCTTACAGGTTGCGAGTAAATTGTGTAGGAGTTTTTGATGTTTTAACATTTGATAACAGTCAAAACAATAATCCTTTGGCATTAATGGCTCAATACCAGGTGAGTAAGAGTTTTTATGGGTGTTTAAAGCTTATTTTGTTTTTGTTCTTTTAGGTTAACCTTGGTTTTAAAGTATTCAGGGTTTTAAGTCTCAATTCATTCCTGAGTGGTATCTTAACCTCTGTGGTTTAATTAGTGCAGCCTTACTGTTGAAACAGACAGAATAAATAACCATTAGTCCAAGCAGAGACTAGCTGTTTAGCAATGAAATATATTTGTCTGAGTCAGATGAGTACATTATATTAGATGATACTACTTGTTTCACTTTTTTTCAGACCTACTAGTTTACTAATGCTGTCTCACTGTATTGTTTTCAAAGAAGTGACATCAGAGCACCCTGTTCTGTGTTTTTCTTTTGTTGCTATTAAGTTGTCACTTCTTGCATATTACCAGAATTTATTATTCTCTAAATTTGTTCTGTTACTGAATCAGTATTAAGAATCCACAGTGTTCTTAGCTATTTTGTTGTTTATTTCCTTATTAATATACTACTGTGTAGAAGTACAGAAACCCAACCCTGAATCTGGGATTGTAGTTCAGTGGTAGAGTGGTTCCTAGCATACTCCAGGCTCTGCATTTGATCGCTAGTACTGCAGAAAGCAACAGAGAGACTGTCACTGTGAGGAGTAGTAGGAGTAGGTACTTATTTGGATTACTGTGTAAATACCTAGAGTATTTAAAGTAAATAATTTATTTATTTTATTCCGTTTGTTATGCAGTGCTTCACATTGAGATCTGTAACTGTCATTAAAGTTGATTTTTAGGCCTGGCGTGATGGTGCACGCCAGTAATCCTAACATTCAGAAGGCAGAGGCAGGTGTGAATTTGAGGCCAGCCTGGTCTACAGAGCGAGTAACAGGACAGACATCAAAGTTACACAGAGAAACCCTGTCCCGAAAAAAATACAAATAAATAAATAAGCTGAGTTTTAGTTCTTTGTGTAAGAAGTCATATTTATTTATGTTTAGACGATTGTTTACCCAAGGTTTGGTGCAAGGCAGAATGGTTTCATCACATGAAGACATACTTCCCCTTGTTCTCCTCTTTTCAACTTTTGTTTGTTTCAAAAGAAAGTTTTAATTTACTTTAGTGTAAAACAAAATTTCAGAACAAAAAGGTAAGAAATAGAATCCTATGTAGTCTTTGGTCTTCAGCCTCATCAACTAGTCTTTGGCCATTAAACTACAAGCCATGCTGTCTGAGGTATAGTGGCACTTTTGCACATATTCTATGTACACCTTTTCTATCTTCATTCCTCTTGGCTGTGCCTGCCTTACCAGGCTGCCTTGGTTGGTACTGGCGTCTGGTAGGCAGTGTGGGGAAGAATTCTGATTCACATGCACACACATCTCCAGAAAGCGATTTCTTTCATCTAAGTATGGTTTATCCTATCAGTTTTTTGTGGAATGTTAGTTGTTAGTGACTTTTCTTCTGTTGTGTTATACTTACTAAGTAATTAATTGGCCTAATTTTTTTTAATCCCAAAAGTGACTGATGAACTAGGTGTGGGTAGTTCATGCCTCCAGCTATAGCACTGAGGAGGAGGTTGGAGGTCAGATAGTGAGTTTGAGATGAGCATAGTCTATCTTAAAAGTCAGCCAAAATTGTAACTGAATGCTACTAAGTACTAATGACCCACTTATGTCTAAGAAAGTTGTACCACTACATTTTTGGGTAATATTTTGAACTAGTACTACCAGAAATCTAGAAACATTTCATCCATACTTAAAAATGAAGCTCATGCCTTAGATTTATCACGGCTGTTTTTAATAGAATTGTTTTTTTTTAATTAGTATTGGACTACGAACCATACATATAGCCCTATGTTTAACCTTCAGCACCAAAAATATCATTTATGAATATAAAATAAGACTAGTTTGAATTTTATTTTCTGAATCACTTTTTTTGCAAATGGATACTATTTCACATAATTTATTGTGTGATACTTTATAAAAGGGGGGAGATTACCTTGAATTACAAGTGACAGACTATTTTATAAACCTGGGCTTTTTTTTTTTGTAAGTCAGAAACTGCTTTCATTTATAAACTCTGTCAGCTTTCAGCCAGTTGTCACTTTCCTTATTTTTCAGTAAAATGAATTTATTGGGTTTCTTTCCATTTTTGTTGTTGTATATATGTAGGTTTTTTATATAAATTATTATAATGAAGCATAGGAAAGATTTAAAGATGGTCCCAAAGGGGGCATGTATTGACAGGAGAGGGCTCAGGAGAGAGGGGTACATTGTTTCTTGTAGTTTATTCTCATAGTCTGTTTCAGACGCTTGACTAGAGACTGACTTTCAGTCAGATAGACTAAAGTAGAGCCATAGATAGAATCAGACAGAAACACGAAACCAAGAATCAGGAAGAAACTGAAAATGATTTGGGGGGACACATCTTGAATTCAGCAAGTGGAGGCAAAACCTGATGGAGGTAAGAAGCAAAATAACGAATACAAAATCATTTAGCTGAAAAATAAGGTTAAAAAAAAGTTCCCAAGTTTCTAATGCCAAAATCTCTTAACTAATGAAGACTTTTTTTTAAAAAAGTAAACTGTAACCTAAACTGGATTATATCATGTGTATATTTTATTTCTGAAAGTGAATGTTTCCATCCAGAGTCAGTTTTAGAGAGGAAAGAATATTCAGAATAGACATTTGTTTCTTTAAAACCTCATAATTCTCCAGCTGCCTTGGGCCTTAGTTTTCACATAGGGAATAATGAAGTATTCTAGAAAGAAGGCATCATATGGGATGGGGCCAAACTGAGACTTGTTTCAAAGGACAGGAGGCTATCTTTGGCACAGGCTGCTAACACGCTGAATACACTGGATTGAAACCATGTAGACATGCCCAATATTCCATATTATTCAAAGCTAGAATTTCTATAATTTCATCAGTATAACTTGGGACGTTTGCTTATTTTTAAGGTGACTGAAATCACTCCTGGCCATTCGTAGCACCCCAATAACAACACCATCCTGTGCTACTGCCTGGGCTAACTCTGGCATGAATCCCAGACTTCTTCCAGCAAATTCAAAATATTTTATAAAGTTAGTCAGTTTTCCTGATCATAGAAGCTCATGTGTAAAATGTCAGATCCACAGTAGTAGTTTTGAGTAAAATGTTGAGTTTGAACAGTTAAGTGTTTTTAGCAATGCAGTTTGGCCTCAGCTCTATTTAGATAGTGTATTAAGGATAGCCATCTTGTGTTCACTGATGATTGTCTTACATTCCTGGCTTCCCAGACACACTCATTTCATACCTTTTCAGGCCACTAGAAACATTATCAGTAGGGACTTTGAGAGACGCTACCCTCTAGAACATCTCCCTAATGGATAACACCAAACTGCAGGCAAGGAGGAGACCACAGGGCATCATTTTTGTTTGGCTTGTGTTCCTCGGGTGATTTTAGTGTATGACTAGATTCGCAAACTCCCGTAGTAAACTGATGCTTGGGAGATGAATGTTCATGCACTAATGTGAGATGATACTTCAAATTTTTAAGCATTTATGGAAACCCTCAATAGAAGGCTGGGCAGTGGTGGCGCACGCCTTTAATCCCAGCACTTGGGATGCAGGGGCTGTCGGATTTCTGTGAGTTCGAGACCAGCCTGGTCTACAAGAGCTAGTTCCAGGACAGGCTCCAAAGCTACAGAGAAACCCTGTCTCGAGACCCTCAGTAGAAATTGCTTCAAATGTATTCCATGCGTAGAGCAACTACATTCTTCTAGGAAAGTGGTGGTTGTGTTGCAGAGGGCTACTACTGCGGGGGACCATTCTGATTCATGGAGTTGTAATAAGTATGGGAATCTTTTGGGATCAAGCAACCCTTTTACAGTGGTTACATATCAGATATCCTAGGTAACATATTTACAGTTTCAACAGTAACAAAATTAAAGTTATGAAGTAACAATAATTTTATGCCAAGTGATGGTGGTTCTTTAATCTCAGCACTTGGGAGGCAGAGACAGGTGGTTTTCTGTTGAGTCTGAGGCCAGCCTGGTTTACAAAGTGAGTTCCAGGACATTCAGGGCTACACAGAGAAACCCTGTCTCGAAAAACCAAAAAGAAAGGAAGGAACGAAGGAAAGAAAGAAATGGAGGGAGGGAGGGAGGAAGGGAGGGGAAAGGAAGGAAATTTATGGTTGGAGGTCACCACAACATGAACTATATTAAAGGGTCACAAAATCAGGAATGTTGAAAACCTGTGTTTTTGAAGGAAAGCTACAGGGTAGCTCATTTTAAAAACAAGAAATAAGAGAAAAAAAAGAATTCAAGGCATATTATATTTGTGAACAAAAAAATAAGTGTTTTGGAAACAAAGACGCAGGGTGTCGTTGAGGTCTGTGCTATTTTGATGTTTTATGATACGTGTTCTCTGAAGTCAGGTGAGTGCTTGCTTGTAGAGTCTTGTCTTAACATTCACATGGCCATGTTGGATTCATGAAATGAGAAACCTATCTGTTTAGCACAGCATTCCTAGCACGTAATGGCCTCCTGTTCTGTGTAACAGGGGAAAGTACCAGCTGTATTTAAATTTTCAGAATAAAAATACAAATTCTGTGGCAAGCTAGATGGCTCAGCAGGTGAAGACATTTACTGTGTAAGCCAGGTGACCTGAGTCATCTGGAGCCATTGTGAAGGTGGAAGGAGAAAACTGACTTCAGGGTTTCTTGCCACCTATAACACATTGCCGCCACTCCCTGAAGCTGTTAAAGCAGCAGTCCATAATTGGAATAGTGGTGTTTGTTAAAGTGTGGTCCTTTCACTAGGAGACTTGGAAACTCTAGATATTTGGGACTTATGCATTAACTGAGACTGTGAAAGAGTGGCTTGGAAATCTTTTCTCAGGTCATAGTGATTCTAACAAGTAACCGTGCTGAGAACCTGCCCTGAGTGTTTATGTGTGTTTATGATGTGCTTTTCCTGTTAGGAGTTTGGTGTTCAGTGTATTGAAAGTGTACCTGTGAAGTAGAAATTAAGTTATGTTTATTCTCTCATGTCAGCAAGCAGATCTGATATCATTAGGAAAAGTTGTGTTGGCTTTGGCTTGCAACTCTTTGGCAGGAATTCAGCGAGAGAATTTACAGAAAGCCATGGAATTGGTGACAATCAACTACTCCTCTGACCTGAAGAACCTCATCTTGTAAGTGTTAACATATCATGAAGCAAAGTGGTCCTCTGTGATTAATATAGAGCTTTCCATAGGAGTCTCCCACTGTTTAGAGTCAAGCAGACACAAACAGCTGCTGATGTCCTAATCTTTATTGCTAACTATATATTTCTTACAGTGAATTCATAAGCCAGTTTGTTTCAGTTAGGCACTTGGTTGGAATACCCTTTAGAGTTTTATGGACACATACTCACCTCTAGCTCTTGGGTTACATTAGTTATATTTCAAGAACACCACCACCATGTATGTAGCTCCCAGTTAAGTCATGGACAGTATAGACAAAACATTTTTGCCATCTCTCAAGTTCCCTTGGCCAGTATTGCTCTAGTTAGTGAGAGATACTGTCGTGCAGCCTCCTTCACTGTCCAGTTATGTATATGAACCTCTGGTCCAGGAGTGCAATTCAGAGAATGGAAGAGTCCAGGAAATCTTTAAGTTTGGAATGAATTTGACTTAAGAGAAACCCATTGTGGACTATCACCACCGAAGGACCCCTTACTAACCTCTAGTGAGAATGTCAGAGGGAGGGCAAACAACCTGGATTACAGCTGAGTTAACTTAGGGGGAAAAGATGCTAGGACAACTCTAATTTCCCTATTATGTTCTAAAAGTCATTAGAATTTATTGATCCTAATCAATAGTCTCTTTTAGCTTTCAGTGATCCCTTCTGCTCTTTCTGTGTAGCCCTGGATGATCCAGTTTCTTTTTGGACCAGCCCTGGGGTATGGAACTGGGGGATGGAGGATGGGGCTGCCCACCTGTTCTTTGTTAAACTGGCTTCCCTGTCTTGCTTATGAGACACTGGAAGCCAGTGCTTGCCTGGGACCTAGAAATAATCAATTAAGATGATGCAGCTTTTGGGGGAAAAAAAGTTTTTAGTATGATTCTAGTATTAGTTTGCAAAATCCAGATTGTTCTGGACAGTTGCAGAATATAATCTCTAAATACTCCCTTTTGAAAAGGTAGGAGCTGAAGGTAGTAATTAAATTCACTTTATATTAACAATTATTGAAAGTAGATAATGATATGTGAGGCTTCATATACAGTTCTTTTTAGGTACTTGACAATGCATAGAAAAAAGTAGTGAAAGCCATCCTTCACTAGTGACAATATACTAATATCTATAGAGCTACATAAGGCACTTCTGAACTTCTTGACATGAATTGCACTTAATTCTATAATATCTCTGTAAATGGGGTATCATTATTAGCTCCATTTTAGAGACAAAACTGAGGCACAATAAGGTAGAGTAGGTACTTTGTCAAGGTGTAACATAGCTGCTAACAGGTTTTAGTATGATTAGATAAATGTAAATATCAATGCTCACAGTAGATAACTAAGATAATTTGTGTGGTTATAATCATTCATCTACATATCAAAAGAATGTTTACTATATGCCAGAATGTGAGGATACTTTAATACGATATCATAACTTCCATCCATCTTTAGATACTTACAAAAGACATTTAAGGGACTGGAAACATGGCTCACCAGTTAAGAGTGTGTGCTGCCCTTGTAGAGACCTGAGTTTAGTTACCAGTGCCCATATCCAGCAGCTCAGAACTACCCGTAACTGCTCCAGGGGATAAAATCCTTCTTGTTTCCCACCTTAAATGTAGGGCTACTGAAGCCCTGGGCTCCTTGGAGCCTGGCTGCGCTGCCTTCTAAGCAATCCCAGCTGGGGCCAGAGCCTCTCTCTGCTTCTTGATGTGTTTTAAACTGGGCTTCAGCCAATATCTGGCAAGTCAGGGGCTTTTCTCTTTGATCCTCGACCTTCATGTGTATCTGCACTCAGGTATCATGCCTCACCACCACACAGACAAAAAGTTTTAAAGAAGATGTTAAAGATAAAAGCAAGTGAACTGTTTGCAGGCAGTGATAAGGCCTGTAATGACAGTTTCCTGAAGCATAGCTGCAAGGAGGTGAGAGGACTTCCCTTTAGAGTGAGTAATGGCCAAGTGATTGACCCTTACTGTATTCTGTAGGCAGCTCTTGAAAGAGCAGTACTTTCTTTCTCCCTCAGTGATGATGGAAGAAGTGAACTGGTCCCTTTTTGCTCTTAGAGCCCTTAGAGCTCTCTCTATATAGAGTTCCTGGAAGTGACAGGTGACACATAAAGTCATAGAGCAGAGAACAATTTCTTTTGGACTACTACATTTTTACACAATTTAAGATTCATTTTTTTAGACTAAAAAAAAATATTTTTGGTTAGGTGCAATGGCATGTGCCTGTAGTCCAGAGTATGAGGCAGGATTCTCACTTGAACCCAAGAGTTTAAAACTTGCTTGGGCATCGTAACAAGACCCTATCACAAAAATAGCAGCAGGTTATCTTTGAAGAACAAGAGGGAAAATTCCCCACCCCTCAGCCTTCCAGTGTTTCACACCCTCAGATTTCACAGTCATTTTATGTAGCACCATTGAAACAAAGGGCTTAAGGGTGGAAATGGGTAAGTGTGGCCCTCTTCTACTTAAGCTTTTCACATCTGTAACCTTGAACACACAGGGAAGAGCTATCTGGATAGTTAAAATGTTCCAGGGAACAGAAGTTTTAAAACAGTTAATTTGCATGAAAAATACGTTTTCAAATTATGAACACAGATTATAGTGACAGCAACATCTGTGCGCCTGTGGCTGTGTTGTTCTTAACTTGCACTGGCCATTCATGAGATTCTTCTCTGTCTTGATAGGTACTTGTTGACTGACCAAAACAGGATGCGGAGTGTAAATGACATCATGCCTATGATTGGTGCTCGGTTTTATACTCAACTGGATGCTGCTCAAATGAGAAATGATGTCATCGAGGAAGACCTTGCAAAGGTAGAGTCTGGTTACAAGTTACCATGTAAATTGGCATACAGTACTCACTGTGCCAGCTGGCTGGGACTGCAGTACTCTTGTCCACACTGGGTGTTAGTTTAGTCTCTAATGAATATCCTATTCATTCTTGACTTTACTATAATCATGTAACCAAAGTCTTGATTTTGTTTAATGTATTTTAAACACTTCCTAGAATTGATCAGTTGCATAATCTCCCTGAGTATGACTGTACACAAAATAGGCATATGTGTAAGAGTGGAACCCAAAAGTGTGGGTGTTAGAATTTACTGCATAAGAATAATATGAGTGCAGAAGTACCATTTTAAAAACTTTCGTTTAGCTAGAACATTAACACTCTTTCTTTTTTTAAAATGTCTTTATAGGAGGTTCAAAATGGAAGACTATTTAGACTTCTAGCAAAATTGGGAACAATCAACGAGAGGCCAGAGTAAGGATTTACAGTATTTACAGCATGTTTTAAAACCAAAGGAACTAATTTGCATAAGGAATGAATGGACTACCTAATGTTTTTATTTGGAAAAGGAAGAAGTTCTTAATGAAGTGACCTTAATACTGCTAGCCATTAAAGAGCTGTTTCAAGCCACAGCCCAAGTGTGGTTGTTCTTATGACCTTGTATGCCATATTAGAAATCAGTTGTGTGTGCAGATAAGGGAAGGCGATAGCAAGTACTGTCTCATGTAGGAAGCCTGATCTTATCTGTTTATCTTGGTCAGTTGGAAGATATTAGAAATCTCTTGGCTGTAGCATTTCTCTGCTTTTCTATGAAAATGCATTTTTATAGATCTGTCATGTTGTTAATAGAGGAACATCATCATTTCATGCTGTCCCAGTTCAGCCTTGCTTTTAAGTTAGAGTTATTAGACACAGAGTGTGTGTCTGCACTTTGTTAATTCTTGAACCAGGCTGAACAGAGTTGTAGTTGTGACTGTCTCTGGTCTCATAGAGGTAGACGATGACTGATGCAGACCACTGCTTGTGGGCTTTCTTTTCTCCCATGGAATTAGAACCTACTTACCTGTTGTTTTTTTTTTTTTTAAGATTTATTTTTATTTTACATATATGGAAATTTTGTCTGCATGATATCAGGCATTACACGCATGCCTGGTATCTGAGGAGGCAGAATATGACATCAGATTGCCTGTAACTGGAGTTGTGAATCACTGTGTGTTTGTAGGTTCTGAGAATCAAACCCAGGTCTCCTGTAAGAGCAGCCAATGCTTTTAACCACTGAGTATATCTCTCCAGCCCCACGTGGCTGTTTTCAAAATGAAGATTCTAAATTAGGATTCTCTCCCAGTCATCTTCCTAAGAAGATATGTGTGTTAACCAGTTCTTGAAATCTTGTTTATAGCATTTTCATGTCTTCACTCCTGTACGTCAAAATGTGACTCTTCTGTTCTGTGACTTTGTCTCAGTATTTAGCTCACCCAGTGACACATCCCCTATTTTCAGCGTAGCACTCTTCACCGTTCTAACGCGGATGTCTGAGTTCTCTGTTCTTGGGGTTGCCTTGCTGAGAGGGCATGCCATTCTCAGTGAAGCAGAAGGGAAGCACAGTGACAGCCCTTCTGGAGTTTTCTTAGTTGTTCCCTTGGGGTCGGTAACTGTTCCATGTAACATCAGTTTTCTTCAGCACTTCACAGTGAACTCTGTGTCAGAGTTAGGAAATAGTTTGAAAAGTCCACGGTAACCTAGCAGTTCATTCCCACCTCCTGTTCTCATCCAGCTGGTTGTGCCTCACGGCTGCCACATTCACACTTTAGGCCTGGCACATCTCTCTGTTTGGGGTGGCGGGGTGGTCCATCTTTGTTTCTCTCTTTGGAGTAAAGGCCCTGTTGCTTGCTTTCTTTCTCTGATTTATTTTTAGTCAGTGGAGCACACCCTTTTGTAGCACACACCTTTCACAAGGGGTGAATCCATGAGTCTTTTGCAAAGCTAAAGTTGTCTTTGTTTCTATTTTTTACATATTATTAAATGATATATATAAAATTCTAGATTGTCCTTATAAAATTCTATTTACATTTCTTAATATGTTATATATGAACTTTCAAAAAGTTTTGTGGTGAAAAATATCCTCACTCTTCATATCTGATATCCTTAGTCTACCAGTTGTCCCAACCCTGACTCGTTTACTTGTGAAAATTTTATATATATTTCTAAGGTTAAGAGTACAAATATATTATTTATTTACCCTTTTAAAGTACATATACATTGTCACTTCTCATTGTATTCTGCTTAGCTCTATTTATAATTAGGCAGAATCCTATATGATACACATGTCTGACCTGCTTCCCCCTCTGGATGGAGGCATAGTTCCTGTTTAAGAGAACTAGAGCTGGGTGGTGATGGTGCACGCCTTAAATCCCAGAACTCTTGAAGCAGAGGCAGGTGGATCTTTGTGAGTTCAAGACTAGCCTGGTCTGCAAAGCAAGCTTCCAGGGGAACCAGGGCTGCACAGAGAAACTCTGCCTTGTACTCAATAACCAATTAATCATTCAATAGATGAGAGAGAAAACTGGAGACGAGATAGGTTAGCTACCTGGTCATGTACTGTGAACCACATCTGTACAGACAGGGCACATCCAGAACTGTGCCCTGCGCATTGTGCTGCCCTATGCACCATGTTGTCTCCAGTGAGAAGTCCTCAAACAATGTTTGTGGGGCGAGGGTTGGCTTAGTCCATGGAGTGATAGTAGAATCTCCAGATGTCAGGTGTTGTAGAATAATTTGGTATTGTTCTTGAGAAGTCCTAACAATACTTTCCTTAAAACTTAGAATTTTGTCAGCTTGATGAGAAAGAAGTTGAATTTCAGTACTGTTTTGCTCGGGACTTATTCTTTAAGGAGCCTATTTGAGGATCTTTTATGTCTTTGATTAATTTTTATTGTGTTGTCTGATCCTTGTCTTGCTGCTTGTCTTTGGGAGCTAATCATCTCTGAGTCTCGTTGGACCTTTCCTCTGTAGATGTTTATGTATGTGGCCAAATTGACCAAAGTTTTTCTTTATGACTCTGAATTCAGGTTAAGAACAATATTTTATACTTTAAAATAAATGAATGATCTCATTCTTTCTCCTAAAATGCTTGTGACTTTTTCTTCCCAGTCTGTCAATGCTGCCTTTGTCCTCTCTTTTCTCCCGTAACCCCATCTAGACCCAATGGCCTTTCTTAGTGTGCTTACTGCTTGCTGTCTTGTTCTTGCTGACTGCGAAGCATACTTCTGTTGGGGCCAGCAGCCTCGGCTTCCTCCTTCCAGGACAGGTTCATGTTTCAGCTCTGTCGTACCCCTTCTCATAGCACTGTGTAGTGGGGCAGTCCCTGCTTTCTCTGCTTACTGGAGTCACATGTTTCCTGCTATACGGCAGTCCTCGGTTGCTGAAAGCTACAAGTGGTCTCTGGTTCTTCAGTTTCTCACAGTTCCTTACACCTTTTGGTGAAGTGTGAAAAACAGGAAGGTACCTTTTCTTTTTTTCTAAATATTTACCATTTTATGCTCCTTGGTAAAGTGGAAACTTACCTGACGTCTGTAACCTAGAGCATGGACAGAGGAAACATTTCCTTAAAGGCCTGGCCAGAGATGTTTAGAGACAATTTTTCCTTTTTTCTCCTTTTTATCTAGATGTAAAGATTGAGTAGTATATAAGGATAAGGGATAATTGTTCCTGTGAATTGAATGTTGAGAAATGTCATTTATGTATGTAGGGTTTGTTGAGGTCGGTGTTTTGTTTGTTTTTTAAGCACTTTACAGAACCTGTCTTAATTTCTTATTTACTGGGAAAAATTGAGTTAAACTTGAGTCTGAAAAATATGGCCATGTGCACGTAGAGTGACATACTGAGATCAAATATTAATTCCCCAGGTTTCAAAAGGATCCAACTTGGTCAGAGACTGGAGACCGATATTTGTTGAAACTCTTTAGGGATCATCTTTTTCATCAGGTCACAGAAGCAGGTGCTCCCTGGATTGACCTCAGTCACATCATTTCCTGTCTTAATAAGGTAATTAGTAAGAAAACCCAGTAGTTTTTAGTATGTTTTTTGGTGTGTGTGTGTGCGCGCGCACGTGCACGTCATGCCCCATGTTCACACACAGGGTCAGAAGACACTTTGGAGTTCATTCTCTCTTTTCTGCAGGTGTGTCAGGCTTGGTGGCAAGCACATTTACAATCCTATAATATCTCATCCACCATGTAATTGCATTTTTAAGATCTTAAGGGTAGTATTACAACTTGGTAGAGTTGTGGTGTATACAAGTACTAGGAGACTGAAGACAACAGGATTTATACCTGCTATACTCCGTGAGGAATTTAAGACAGGACTCTTTCTTTCTCTCTCTCTCTCTCTCTCTTCTTTCTTGTTTTTATTTTGTGTGCATTGGTATTTTACCTGCATATATTGCTTGTGTGTCATATCTTGGACTTAGATGGTTGTGAGCTGCCATATGAATGCTGGGAATTGAACCTGGGTCCTCTAGAAGAGCAGTCAGTGCTCTCAACCTCTGAGCCATCTCTCCAGGAATGTCTGATGCAGTGGTTCTCAACCTTCCTGGTGCTGTGACCCTTTAATGCAGTTCCTTAGGTTGTAGTGACTCCAATCATAAAATTATTTTCATTACTACTTCGTAACTGTAATTTTCCTGCTATTATGAAACATCGTGTAAATACCTGTTATGCTAACCCTATGAAAAGGCCAATCAATCCCCCCTCAAAGGGATTGTGACCAATATGTTGAGAATCACTGGACTAGAGTTTTTGTTTTTCATTGTGAAAAACATCTTTTACTGCAATAAAGTGTCACAAGATGGCTGCATTCCTCTTTTATACTTTGTTGACATGTCATTTGTTTTATTGAGTAGAACAATGAGTAATAAAAACTGTGTATGATATGAGTGCATGCATGCATGCATGTTTGCACAAGTATAAATGCGTGTACATATGGTAAAAGAGACCCTGTCTCAAGCAAGCAGGGAAGGGAAAGACTGACAAATTGTCCTCTGGCCTTCATAACATACACAGTGGCACACACACATGGGAGGAGGTATGTTTGAGAGTAAATTATAAAAGCATATGGTTACATCAGGTGCTAACAAAACAATGGTCAGGTGCCAGATCCATTCCATGGCCGTTTTTGTTTCCTCTTTCTTTCTTTTCTAAATAACTTACAAACTGACAATAGTTTTTCGTTTTTTTTAAAAAGTGGAAAGAGAAAAGATTAAGAAAAATGTAAATATGACCTCCGAATGACCTCAGTAGCTAGAGTGGACAGAGATCAAAACTGGTGCTCATAGAGGAAGCTACAGAAATACATGGATAAGAAATGTTTTAAAAGTTAAAATGCCAAAAAAAAAAAAAAAAAAAAGGATCCAAAGCCACAGAGAAACCCTGTCTCAAAAAAAACCAAAAAGTTAAAATGGCAAAACAGGAAGGTACTCGGTTGACATGGAACTGATGTAGGAACAGAGCTAGGCGAGGAAAACAACAGAATGCTGGGAAAAAGGAGGCAGAGTTAGGAAGACGCTATGGAGCTGCAGGATACAGATGCTGAGAATTCTACCTTGGTAAGCCACAGCCATATGGCGATATACAGATTAATAGAAATGGGTTAAATTAATACAAGAGTTAGCCAATAAGAAGTTAGAGCTAATGAGCCAAGCAGTGTTTTAATGAATACAATTTCTGTGTGGTTATTTTGGGGCTAAGCTGGCCGGGCTGCCAGGACGAACAAGTGGGCCCTTCTCCTACATGGAATTGCTGGTACATTGTTACAACTCATTAGTGACATCTAATTGACATTCTTTGGAACACAGTTTGGCTATGGATACCATAGTACCATGAAGTATTTCTCCTAAAGAATACATATTCTTTCTGTTCTACACTGGTGTTCATAATATGCAAAATGGAAACTATTGGGTAAATAATTACAGAGTGCTGAGTTGACTAAAGATAGTAATCAAATACATTTTGAACACTAAGGCAGAAGGACGAAACATGGCAATGTTTCTTGGGAAAAAAAAAACCTTTTGAGTTGAAATTTGATGTATTTTGACCCATGGTATTGTAAGCTGTTCATGGAAATCCGAAAAGGGACTATGACAGAAATACTTTAAATATTTCATTTATCGTTGTCCAAAATGTTGTCCTAAAATGATTAAATCAGTTCTCTTCCTCGATATAAACTGCATATTTTTTATACCTTCTTTCAGCTAGATGCAGGTGTGCCAGAAAAAATAAGCCTGATTTCCAGGGACGAGAAGAGTGTGCTGGTGGTGACGTACAGTGACCTGAAACGCTGCTTTGAAAATACCTTTCAAGAACTGATTGCGGCTGCAAATGGTCAATTGTAGTACTTACTGAAATGTCCACAGGGCATGGTGAAGGCCCAAGCCTACAGCCAGTTGCACTATGGTGAACTGTCCTTCGTCTCCTGCCAGCAGGAGAATGAGCTGTAAGGAGTGAAGCTTCTCGCGTTTGGGTCAGGTGCACTGTTACTTGAGAGGAAGAATGTCTCACTTTCTACGCACTCTGGCTGCCACAGGCCTCTGAAGAGTTATGTCAGATCAAGGTCACCGTTTGGTGAATGATGCTCCTGCTTCTGTTTTTCCACTTGTGTATGCACTAATTTTAATTTTTTAAAGACTTTTTTTTCTGATCTTTGACCTCTTGCCACATTGTATACTTATTAAAGGAACTATTTGCAAGGACATTGGGACACAAAAAGAGGCAGCTTTTTGCCACTGAGAGATGCAGAATTTGCTTTTGGGGGATGGGCCAACTCAGTAGTTCATAGAAGTACAGAGTAGTGAATAGTCCTTATGAGTATCGTATGCAAACTCTGCGTGCCACCTACCTTAGCTCAAATTGAAGCTTCTGTTGTGTTTAAGAACACACAAAGAGAAATATCAGTGAGTTATCAGATATGAATTTTCCCTTATTTGTTAATTTAAATCCTTTTCCAGGTAACAATTGAACGGTAGCTGAAGGAGCAGGCCCTGCTCTTCTCCAGGTTTATCCAGAGCTGCCTTCAAAGAGCCTGCCAGTCAGATACACTTACATTGATGCAATTTTTAATAACAAAAAAGAAATTGTGTTGAAGGCCTAAAGTTAAGGAGTTATATTACTTTAGGGTCTTTCCAGTTTGCTTTTTTTTTGCCTTTGTACTACAGCTTTATAATGGTACTTTACACTGGATACAGACTCAGAGACTGTTGAGAAGGTGAACTGAGCACAGCAGTCAGTGGTCTGATCTCTGCAGTCCGACCCTGGAGGGGCACTTCTCTGCTGTGCCTTTGCACTCACTGCTTAACCCAAAGGAACAGGACTTTTGATAAAACTCACTCTGCAGGATCATCCTGAGAAGCCCATCTTACAAGTTTGCAATTTTCCTCCTTGAAACTTTGTTACTATTTGGACATACAATTGTCGCCAAACTTGAGTATTCATGGGATTTGTGGTCACTTCGATATTGAAGACTGCCAAATACATAGGGATTTTCTCCTAAGGCCACCTTGAAGACTTCATCTCCTTCCCAGCACTGAGTGTTCAATTTGCTCTAGGTGTGCAGCAGGAAGAAAATGTGGAGGAGACTTAGAAGGTCAGGACAGACTCCAAGCACTTGCAGCTGATGTTACTGTCTTCATTTTTAACAAGCATACATATTTGTATATTTCAGAGAAGTTTTTAACATTTCTCTGTCCACTTTTTATAAGCTTTAAATGATTTCTCTCTGCCTTGAGATTTGCATCAAGAAAAAGCACCTCTCTTCACCGCAAGCTTTGGAGACTAGAGACACACTTCACATGTTTAACAAGCACGTCTGCATCCACGAGTGATCGCATCAGTTGTTAACGAGAAAATCAATTATTGCATTTGATCTGGATGGATTTTTAAAGAACATAATGTTCAATATTCAAAGGATAATGAGCATTTGCCACCATGATGTTCCTTTTGTTTAAAAGGAGCAAGAACTTTCGATGTAACACACAAGAGTCTTTATCATTAGCTCATGTATTTGAGGAAGAGCAGCTGTCTTTTTATATGTTTTTTGACAAATCATATTGTAATTCTTTTGTACAAAAAAGAACTACTTGTATTCTAGAAGAAATATGAAATGCTTAATTTATAAGCGGGCTGGAGATTTTTTCCAATATTGTTTTCTTTGAAAATGAAAGGGGATCATCTATTTTAGTTTTGGGGGCCTGGGAACTTTTTGAAAATTTTTATTTGTGGACCAATGTTATGTGAATGCTAAAGAAGGGCAGGGGTAAATTAGGGCTTGAATCTCTCGTTCCGCATAGACCAGCAAACTTCCCCTCTGCAAGGCAGGTTCACATTACAAACCCAAGAGTCTGCATTGGAAACGCTAGTCCGCTTCAGCCCCTAGTAACCTCAGGGCTTGGTTTGGGTAGTAAAGATAGTCAGCTGAACGTTTTCATGAGTAAATATTGTCAGCCAGAAAAAAGTTGGTGTCGGATAAATGCATATTTTTTTAGCTTTGTTTTATATTTATTTTTCATTTCACTTTTATTGGGAATGGTTTTCAAAAGAACTCGAGTTCTGCTTTGGTGTTTTTTGCGGGGAGAATTTTTTGTTTTTTATTTTTTCTTTAATTTCGGGTTTTTTTTTTTTTTTTTTTTCCGGGGGGTTGGGTTTTTGTTTTGCTTTGGTTGTTTTTTTTTTTTTTTTTTTTTTTNGAGCCCTCTTTTCTACAATGTAAATTCGTTTAGGAAGTTGTCTGGAAGTTAATATTTAGTGCATAGGAAGCCTTTAATATCTGAGAGTATTGAATTGAGGATGTGAGCTCCCCATAACTTCCTGTTATGACTGACAAAGCATGGGAAGGATAACCCTTGAAGTCGTGAAGTGTCGCTCATTTCAGCTGGCTGTGCCTGTTTCAAATCCTGTTAGTGTATTTACTTCATTGCAGATACCTTTGAGGATGCCCTTGTATTTTGCTTTGACCTTGGTCTGTCATTGGGATATCAACATTGTTCCTAAAAAGCACCAGTATGTTAAGTTCTAACGTCACAATCCCAGTATCTGTTGCTCATCTTTAACCCTATTTTCAGTCTCTATGTGTATAGCAGTATTTTTTAATAAAGAATTACAGAGATAAACTTGTTTCTGTTCTGTTATTATTATTACCAGTTCATATAGTGGTGTTGGTCTTGATTGGGTTTTGGAAATTACTATGTATTTTGGAGAACTTCTGCCTTTGAGTAAAATGGTAGCAGATTAGATTGGTGGTTAATCAGTTGCTTTTTGATTCATGTCTCCTGTGTCCTGGGTCGGTGCTGAAACTAAGACTTCAGATAGGAGGAGATTTTGTATAAGGCTGTGTAAGAAACTTATCTGACAAGACGGAATGACGTGGAGCTAGTCCGCTCCCCGCTTTGGGGAAGGACCCCAGGGCCTCACAAAAGCTAGCTGTGCAGCTTCCACTTGAGCTGCACCTGTAGCTTAGTGTGCCTCAGTGCTCAGTTTGCCATGTGGAGGAGACTCTGCCAATTTCTCCAAAAAAAAAAAAAAAAAGCATTCCTCAAGGATAAGTTGTTATAAAAAAAAAAAAGTTGGCATTTGTTGAGTTTGAATAGTATTTTATTGTTGGGTTCCCCCACCCCCAATACATTTAAAATTTTTGTGATTTGAAACTATAGGATGGAAAAGTAGTCAAGATTTGATGCTCAGGGTGAAGATGGCAGAGTGATCAAGGAGAGAAGATTACTTCCAGTTGAGAGACTGGCAGATGGCCTGACAATAGGGCAGGGGGACTTTTATATACAAAGTAATTTGCAGATAGTCATGGATTTAGATAGGAATAAAAATGGAGACTAATTTGGAAGTTTTTTTAGGAAACGATGTTGTTAAAGCCAGGCATTTGATGAAATCCAACAGAAGCAATGGCGCAACTCTCAGTTCCACCTCCCTGTAGTCTTATAGCTCGGGGGTAGTGGATTGTTCTACTTCTAACAAGAACCCACAGGGCTCTTGTGAAACCTCCTTCCACAGAGACTGCAGGGCAGGAGAAAGGTTGCTATTTTAAACCTGTGCCTTTAAGTCTTCCTAACAACAGTGTGACGGGGAGTAAGAATCCAGCTGGCAGCAGCAAGGCCCGCATTTCCCCTCTAGTGCTTGAAGCCCTCTAACTGGCCAAGCAGCCCACCCCACAGTCCCACAGTGTAGTGAACTAGGGATTCACTCCTCAGATATTTACTGTCTATTTTATGTCAGATGTAGTCTCAAAGCCAAGGGAAGATACTTTTCTGGGGTTTGGAACTTCCATCTGTTTCTTGTCATTCCTGGGACAGTTATTTCAGTTGTATTGGCACTGAGTTAATTATGAATCTTCTAGACATGCTCTAAACTATACGGAAGAGTAAATGCACTCTAGTCTTTAAAAGACATCCTCATGGGTTTTGGTTGGGGGTGAGGGGAGACTAGAACTAAATGCACTTGGATACTGGCAACTGTATGTAGTATTTAGAAGGTAATTATGGTTATAAGAGGAGAGCCAGTAGTTACCAGACTTAGCAAATAAACACTTGAATCTCAGTATCAGATAATATATTTTTTTAGCATAAGCCTCTGGCATAGAGAACATTAATATCAGAAAATTCTCTTATGTAGTTCTCGTTTACCTGACCATGCTCGCCACTCTAGAATATGGTGCTGCAGTTTCAGAGGGTGGCCTGGACATAAGTCTCTTAAAGCCAATGCTGAGTGAGGACTTGGATGTGGAGCCACCAGCCCCCCCAGGGAAGGACTGGGAAGGAAAGCGCAGGAGGAGATGAGTGCTGCTGGAAGAGGTAAGATGCTGCTAGGAAAGCCAGCGCGGGACTGGACCATTGTTCTGGCCTCTGTCCCCAGGGAAACGTGGAGATTACTCTAGCTATAGTGTGAAGGACAGAGGGGGAAGCCAAGATGCTAGAGCAAGATTAGGGAGTTTATGTGGCCTCCTTAGGGAAGAGTGAAGAGGTACCAGAGAAGATACAAAGTGTTAGATTCTGGTTGTACTTTAAAGCTAGAACCAGTGTGGAGTAAAGAAAAGAATGAGCTTTGAGATTGCCAAAAGATTTCTGTTCTATCGGGATCTCACCAAGGCCAGCTGGCCCGGGTCTGAAAAAGCCTGGGATAAAACCGGACTCGCTGAACATAGTGGACAATGAGGACTACTGAGACCTCAAGAACAATGGCAATGGGTTTTTGATCCTACTGCACGTACTGGCTTTGTGGGAGCCTAGCCTGTTTGGATGCTCAATTTACTAGACCTGGATGGAGGTGGGTGGTCCTTGGACTTCCCACAGGGCAGGGAACCCTGATTGCTCTTTGGGCTGACGAGGGAGGGGGACTTTATGAGGGGGAAGGAAAGGGGAGGCAGTGGCGGGGAGGAGGCAGAAATCTTAAATACATAAAAAATTTCTGAATTACAGAGGTTTTTGGCAGGAGGGCAGAGGTGGATCTGGAAGAGGGGCAGTTAATAAAAAGTTTGGCTTAGGACCTGAGATTTTTACACATTGTTCTGATTTATTATTTTACACCAAACAGCTTAAGGACATGGATACCCTGTCCCAGACTCTGGATCAGGAATTTAAGACAAGGCACAGCAGGGATGACATCTAGATTTATGTTTGGAGCTTTAGCCTGGGAGAGTAGCAGGGGCTGGCCGACTGAAAGCAGGACTCTACTAAGAATGTGTCTAGGAGCACCTGCCCATGTCCTGGCCCCTGGTAGAGCCTTTGGAGAGTGGGTGTGCCAAGAGGAAGGCAAAAAAAACAGGTCATTTCCTGGCTGGGCCACCAAGTCATGGTATACAGTAGTACCCTGATGTGTCAGGGACAGGGGAATCAGCGCTGTTGATGCCGTCTGAAAAACAGGCCCAGAGCACTGAGAAGAAACATCAACTTAGCACATAGGAGTTTGGAGTTCAAGGCACAGGTCTGGTCTGTACATGAAGATTGTCAGATGAATGCCATTGAAAGCCGTGGAGTTGCTGGAGATACTGAGGAGTTAAGGGAGAGAAAAGGAAGAAAGGATCGTCTCCTGGAATCAAAGTAAGGGCACACAAACCTACCGGAAATGTAAGCCAAGTAAGCCCCTTCTCCCCATAGCTGCTTTTTGTCAGGGTATTTACCACAGCAGAAACGAAACTAAAACAGATTGGTTCCGCAAAGTGAGGTCAGTGCTGGTAAACCTAACCGTGTAGCCTTTAGGTTTTTTGTGGAAGGAAAGTTAAGGGCTTTTGTTTGTTATTTTGTTTTTGAGGTAGAATTTCACTGTCTAGCCCTGGGTGGTGGGAATCCATATAGACCAAGCTGTTCTAGAACCAGAGAGACCCACCTGTCTGTCTCCTGAGGGCTTGGATTAGACATATACCACCATGTCTGCTGGAAAGTTATGGTTTTAAGTTGACAAAGGGTGGCAGCGTGGAGTAATGGTCAGCTTGATTCAATGTTGAGCCACTTGGGAAGAGGGTTTTGTCTTGTTACTTTTCTATGGCTGTGACAAAATACCAAGACCAAACAACTTTAAAAAAAAACATTTAATTTGGGGGCTCATGGTTCTAGAACTTTATAGAGTCCATGACTTTCATGGCAGGCAGACAGGCAGGCAGATAGATATGGTGCTGGGGCAGTTGAGAACTTACGTCTTGACCCACAAGCACCAGGCAGAGAAAACATTAAAACACACGAGCCTATAAGAGCCATTTTTATTCAAACCTAAAGGTCTCAAAGAGGAATTGTCTATTGGACTGTGGGCATGTGTTTGGGGGATTGTCTTAAGCTAGTTGATGTAAGAAGACCTAGCTCACTTCGGGTGGCACCATTCCCAAGGCCAGGGCCCAAACTGCCTGGACATGGAGAGGCGGAGCTGAACATATGCGGACAGGAAGCGCGCATGCATCTGATTATCTCTGTTCTTGACTGTATGAGATAGAATCGGCTGCTGTAACTTCTGCCATCCTCACTGCAGTGGGCTGTAACATAGAACTGTGAGTGAAAATACGTGTAAGCTGCTTTTTGTCAGGATCTTTTACCCACAGCAGCAGAAATGAAGTGTGTACATTGTTCATGTGTGAGTGTATGTGCATGTTCGGAAGCTGGATGTCTTTTATCACTCTTGCCCTCATTTTTAATTGTGAGTCTAGTCTTTCATGGCTGAGCCATCTCTCCAGCCCACTCTTACCTTTATTTGTTACAGATTTTATTTGGTGAGTGAATGTTTTACCTGTAAGTGTGTATTTGTATCATGTGTATGCTTGGTCTCCCTGGAGGCTAGAAGAGAGCATCAGATTCCCTTGAACTAGAATTACTGTTGTGAGTTACCACATGGGTGCTGGAAACTGAACTTAGGTACTCTATTAGAGCAGCCAGTGTTCTTAACTGCTGACCCCTCTCTCCAGCCTCCATTCATTTGCTTGTTTGTTTGTTTGTTTCCTTTGAGGTGGGGAGTCTTAGTTAGTTCTCTATAGCTGCATTAAGACACCATGACCAAGGCAGCTTATAGAAGGAGGATCTGCATGTTGTTGCACAGATACCCTCCTGCTCCATGCTTGCGTTACAGATGTGTACTGCTGAACAGGGTTGCGCTAGACTGGGCTTTTACGTGGAAGTTTGTGGTGGTTTAAGCAGGTATGCCCCCCCCCATAGACTCGTGTATTTGAGTATTTGGTCGTACGGAGTGACACTATTAAGAGATGGGGTTTGTTGGAGGAAGTATGCCACTGTGGATTTGGGTTTTGAGGTCTCTTATACTCAAGCTATACCTAGAGTGGAACATAATCTGCTGCCTGTGGATCAAGGTGTAGAACTCTCAGATCCTCCTCCAGCACTCCTCCAGCAGAATCTGGCCTGCACGCTGCCATGATTCTCGCCATGATGATAATGGACTAAACCTCTGAAACTGTAAGCCAGCCCCAAATAAATGTTTTCTTTGTAAGAGTTGTCGTGGTCATGGTGTCTCTTTGTGGCAATAGAAACCCTGACAAAGACAAGTTAGATATCTGAATTCAGGGCTTCATGCTTGTGCAACAAGTGTTTTACCAAAACCCCAACCCCAAAGGCCTTTTTAGAATCCATACAGCTGCTGGCACTGGGTTAGGACTAAGCCGTTCAGCCCTATGGTGGCTGGTGAGCCTGTGCAGAGCCCCTTCCCTATGAGCACGTGGCTCACGGCATTGCTAAGTTGAACTGGTTTTAAGGAATAAGGAGAGGATTGAAAACCAACCAGTAGTGTAGGTAAAACCATTCAAAGAGTTCTGTTCTGAAGGAGAACAGAGAAATGGGGTGAGAGATCAGAGAAATAGGCATGGCTGTGTGGTTCCCAAGAAAGGGAAATGGATGGGAGCGAGGGGTGAGTGGGTGAGAAGACAGGGTCAAGAACACCACCATGCGCTTTGGCTGGGCCATTGGATGGTGAGGCAAGGGGCATGAACACAGGTGCCCGTGGGTGGGACGTGAGAGAGGGATTTCCGAGTTCTTTGAATTGTTTCTGAAGAGAAAGGTGTATCAGAGTACATATCACAGGGGCTGGAGAGATGGCTCAGAGGTTAAGAGCACTGGCTGTTCTTCCAGAGGTCCTGAGTTCAGTTCCCAGCAACCACATGGTGGCTCACAACCATCTGTAATTCAATCTGGTCCCCTCTTCTGGCCTGCAGATAGAACACAGTATAAATAATAATTTAAAAAAGTACATATCACAGTAGATGGTCCTGGAAATGAGTTCAGTCCTTCAAAGCACTTAGCATAGTTACTGCCACATAGTAAGCACTTGCTAGATCCCAAGATCTGGAATGGTACCTGTTCATCAGGTGTGACCAGGGATGGGATGCAGACTTAGGTCCCTGGTGAAGCTACAGTCCCTGTGCTTCAGGATGCAAGAG
This sequence comes from Alexandromys fortis, assembly GCF_014885135.2. Classification (NCBI taxonomy): domain Eukaryota; kingdom Metazoa; phylum Chordata; class Mammalia; order Rodentia; family Cricetidae; genus Alexandromys; species Alexandromys fortis. The sequence goes on from NW_026068010.1 coordinate 1,419,523, forward strand.
TAATTCACACTGTGCAGACTTAAGCAACTTTGAATTAGGACTCTTACCTCTGCTAAGTAAGTGTTGTGTAATCCAGTTCCTCTACATACCGGGCTCCAGTAATCGTGGCTTCAGTCACACTGGCCTTGTGACCACAAGAAGATACCTCTGACCCTGCAGAGCCCTGTGCTATGGAGCCAGGGTGCTCCGCAGGCCAAGTGTTTTCAACCTACAGCTATTTCAGTTTACTATGGATTCCTCTGGGTGTGGCCTCAAAGGAAGTTGAGCATCTGCCTCCATGTATTTTAGATATGTTACTAATCTCTTTTCATCTGCAATGAATCCCCTTCCGTTTATTGTATTTTGGGATTTGGTACAGCTAGGGATGGAACTCAAGCCCTCACATAGGAGCAAGTGCTCTGCCACCCTAGCCTTCCTGCCTTTAAGATAGGCTTTAAATGGGTGCTAGGTTGCTGGGCATGGTGGCACTCACCTTTAATCTCCCAGCACTTGAGAGCTAAAGACAGGAGGATCTCTGAGTTCTAGGCCAGCCTAGGCCAGACAGAGTTCCGTCTGTCTAAGGCTACATAGGGAGACCCTGTCTCAAAAAAAAAAAAAAAAATTACTAAATGATAGGGCTCATTTTTTTAATGGCCCGTTTTTGAAGGATAACACATATACACATTTACATATATATAGTTCAGAAACATGCAGCCCAGTTATATCTGGGATAATGGTTATCCCAGATCAGGTTTGATTTAGGGAATAGCTTTCACTTTCTTATTTTCTCCCTTAAATGTCCATAGTTCACAAAATTGAAAGCTGATTATTCCTGTGTTGGGACCCAGCATATTTTTTTCAGCATTCCTGACCTTCGAAGGCCCCAAATCTGGAGATGGGTTTTACAGTGCGGAGTCTAAGAACCATTGCTAGGTCATCCTGCTGCTGAAGAAATGAATTCTCAAATGCCCTGTCAGTTCCCAGAGTCATGAGAAAACATCTATTTTCTGATGTGAAGCTGGTCCGTGAAGCATTCTTCAAATCATTTCCCAAATAAGTGACTTTGGTTTGAAAACTAGCCTCCCCCCAACCCAAGGCAGCCGGCTACCATGTAAGCTCAGAAGCAAGTGTTCTTAAAATATTTCAGATTCTTGAAGACTAAATGCCTCTTACAAGTTTGCTGAGATTGGTCATTTATTCTTTTGTCTTGCCTTTCTACCCAAGAATGTTTATCTAGTGTCCCGCCTTGTGTTTCTCCAAGCTAGCTCCCCAGGATATTAGCAGCTAGATCCACGAATAGCCGCTTTACTTCTTACCCAGTGCCTGCATTGTCTCTTCTCCCAGGAGGATACAATGCTTGGGGCCAGTTGGAGACATCTAAGTGGTAGCGCTCTCCTTGGGGTCTCTTGTGCTTTATGCTGTTTTGCCCATTTGTACCCTCTAATCTACGTGTGCTCACAATACACACACGCTGCGATTGCGGTAATTATTATCAGTTGAAAATTAGTGTTTAGGGGAGATGCCTGTTTTGAATTGTGGGTTCCTCATAGGCAGCCAGCAATCCCTCTGTGAAATTTCCTGGTTCATGATCTTAGTCGTGTTGGCATTTCTGGGCAATCTGGCTATGATGGTTGGTTTTAAATATCAACTTGCCACAACTTAGAATCGCCTGAGCAGGGAGCCTCGGTTGAAGAATTACCTTGGTTGTGCTAATTAACTTGGGAAAGCCCGCCGCAAATGCCTTGGCGCCTTCTGGCCCAGGTGACAAGCACTCAGAAGAAGAAAGATTTGCCACTGAGTTAGTTTATCCCATTGCTGCTGCTGTTTCCTTTCCCGAGAGCTAGCTTCTTCCAGTTTTGCACATGCACTGAAGACCAACAGCCGTGGAGACTGATAAACCACCAGGAAGTCAGTCTTCCGTGTGAGATGGTCACTGTGCAGCTCTGACCACTAAAGCAGCCAGCCTTGGGGACTAAGAACCAACCCAGTTCTCAGCCTTGTAAGTGTAAGGTTTTGACCACACTGCATAAGCCAACTTAGTAAGTTTTAAATGTTTAGTTGCTTTAATTGTTATGTATATGCCCCACATGAGTGCCTGGTGCCTGAGAAGGACAGAAGGCATTGGGTCCCCTGGAACTGGAGTTACAGATTGTCTCAAGTTGTTATGTGAGTGCTGGGAACCAAACATAGATCTCCAAGAACAGCAAGTGCTGTGATTGACCACTGAGCCTCTCTTTGGCCCCTAGTAAATCATCTTAAGATATATCATTTTGTCCTGTTGGTTCTGTTCCTAAGGAATCTCCATACAGTGTTCAGCATGCAGCATCTTTGTGGTCTAGGCAGCCATTGTTCCAGGAGAGCTTGCTTTAATCTCCCTTGGGTCATGTGGATAACTGTTTAGCAAGCTATCCCGGCATTCAGTCCCCTCACCCCACCCTGAGGTACAGGGTGCCTTTTTCCCTCTCTCTTACAAGGAAAGTAAGAAAATACTTGGTTTTGAAAGTGGATTTTATTAAATGAAGATAATATATGAAATACATTCATCATGACTAAAAGGTGGGACCAGATCATATCTCAGTTCTGTCTGTGGCATATCATTTTGATTCATATAAAAGTAACTTTAAAATTCCAGTTTCTTTAAATAGTTATGCACAAAACATACAGATACACATACACACATACATGTACAGTTCCTACCACTGTCGGCCAAAAGAAGCCCTCTTCCTTCATTGCGTTGATTTACAGGCAGGGGAGCGAGCAACTGCTCGAAGACCCATGCAACAGTTTTCAAGATCTGACCAGATCTGTCCCCTGAGTATGTCTCTAAGGCTGACTTAGACTTGCCTGAGGTTTCAGCAATGTGTACACTGGTGACCTCAAACACTAGGAGAAATGTTCGTTCTTCCTTAGTGCCCGCTAAACGGTCTTCATGCCACCGCCAGAGTCCTAACATCCCATGCTGTCTGGATGGATGGGCACAATGTGTGTCATTACAAGTTTCCATTTTCCTTCCTGCCTTAAAAACTTGGATGGAACTGTCTTTCTCTTCGCTGATGGGCTTCGGACTCCAACGCTAAGTCCTTAAGCAGAGCCAGAGAATCCCAATAGATTTTCTTTACGTTTGTGGGAAAGAGACCTTGTTAAAGTCTCTTTAATGATTAAGAATTAGATGATTAAAATCAAAATAGTACAGGACTGGCTAAGGTTTTCTTCATTAGTGACCGGATATTTAAGTGATTTGAGAAGTCATAGGATGCCGAGATCACTCATTTCTCTGGTGGCCTCTGTCTAATGGCCCGTCTTTGACACTTGCCGCCTGACATGAGCTTTTGCAGACACACAAAGATGGACAAAGATGTCTTCCTCCAGCCCTGTCTGATTTCTTTTTATCCAGTTCTTGGTTGAGAGCCCTTTTTCCTACTTCTCTGTCCTGGCAAGTGAATCCCCCAAGAGCCACCGTGACTGCAAACGGTCTCACTGGGGATTGTGCCAAGCCTCCCTTCTCAAATGACAGAGAACCTTAAGGATGTGGTACCCAGGGGAGCGGCCATAGGATTGAGTGGCAAGCAGAAAGGAAGTGTGGTCTGCTCTCACGAAGCAGCTACTCATCGTCTGCCCAGCTGGGTCTGGCTCCAGCAGGTGTACATGTCCTACACACACAGACCATAATTTGCACATACAACATCTAACAGAGTATTTTTAGAGATCCAGGGCTCACATATCTCTTGACACCAAAGAGTGGGCACCCTTTTCTACCCTGTCTCCCCATTTCTACCCTGTCCCCATCATCCTTAGACCCCAGGTAAGGTCTGAAACAGATGAAAATAAGATTTTTTTTTCGTTTTGATGGTTCATTGACTAATATCCTGAGCCCCAGTTGTAGAAATAGCTTACATAAATTGCACATCAATTTTCTTCCAAGGAGCATAGAGTGCTTAATAAACACTAGCTAATGCTCTTTTGCTCCTCTCAGATTGGATTGAGATGACAAAACTCATGATAAAGTAAAAAGAAAACAGTGAGGTCCCAACTCCGGGTGGATTGGCTTGGCTATCATACATGGAAGCATCCACTCTGCCTTACTAGGTTTTAGTCCATTCATCCTGGTTTGGATCCATAGAAAACCGTCTTCTTAACTCTCCCTAGCTGCCTTGAATAGCTAACTGTATCAGACAGGAGAATGCAAAAGTGTCATATATGTACTAATACTTGAAATAGAACCGACTGTTTTGTGGCTTTTGACTCTCTCGGTAGACCACCCCTAGGCCAGACTGCTTAGCTCCCGTTGAGCAGTATGCTAAGTTGAGGCCTCCAAGTTTGGCTCTGATTTCAGTGTGTCTCACCAGAGGAACTGAGTCACATGCCAACCTTACCGATGTATGATAAACATGCTGTGGATGGTGTCGGGCAACAGAAACAGATTCCCAGGGAAAGATTTAAGATTTTCTGTGGTTCCCAAGAACATTTGTCCTTGCCTCTCAGAATCTAGAAAATCCCACACATTCTGCCCTATCACCTTTTGGTAGGGTGCCCAAAAAGCAGAGGCCAGGAATGAGAAATCGTTAAAGTGGCACTGAGGAGCCCTCCCCTGCACCTTCTCCACATGATAGATCCCAAGGCCTTTTCCTGTGTCTCTTGTTGGCTCTGGTCTCCCTTTCTCACCTCCAGGGAATGTCTTAATGTCTGCCAGAGAACTCCAGAGATAGAGCAGGCCAGTGCATGCCGCTGTGGGCAAAGGAGCCTACAGCACCTGCCCCCCAGCTGCAGGGAGGGAAGGTGGGCACGAGGACCCACGCTGGGTGCCATGGCCAGCACATGGCCTGTCCAGGGTGCCCTGAGGCTTTGGGGGCTGGAGCAGGTGAGTCATTGGGCTTACAAAGGATTTATCTTACACGGAGTCACACGAGGATTGAGCACTAGTGTTCCTCACTTGTCACGATCTGGGGTTACATTCTTGTTAGTCCAAACAACAGTAACGAAAACAACGAAAAAGCACTATTAAGTCACAGAAAGCAGCCGGCTCCTGCGGAGAGGAATAGGTGTAAACTCATATATGCATAATACTGTCAGGGTAGCGGTCTGCGGCGGGCTCAGAGCGTTAGGCGGGCGGGGAGGAGTACAACACCACGGAGTTGTAGTCTGGGGGTGGCGCGCAGCACGGGTCCTTCCCCAGCTCAGAGTCGTCATGCACAGGCCTGATGTGGCCACAGCTGGAGAAGCAGAAGCTGGGCCTGGGGACATCAGAAAGCCCCGACTCCTTGCTTTTACTGGTTATTCTCAAGCTAAAGAGAAGGAGAAATGGACAAACAAGGTTAATCGGCCATCTTGGAGACGTTTTGTAGGATCTTAGTGGCCACCTGTCCTAGTCAAACGTTCTTCCTTTGCAATGAAGACCTTGCCTACCCATACTGGTGTGGTGTCACTGGGTGGAGCGGGCCTGCTGGTGGCTGGGAGTCAGCTGTTTGATGAGATGGTACAAACCTCAGCATTCTCGTTGGAAAACAAGACGCTCCTATTTTTGGGTTAGATAGCTTTTTGTGATCAGCTTTAAAAAAAAAAAAAAAAAAAAAAGGCCCCTGCCTGCCCCTCCTCAGTATCATGTCAAATCCTGGGAACCTGTGAGTCACCTCACAGTTTAATTTAGGTCTAAAGAGGAGGAGCTTATTTTGCACTAGCCAGCGGGTCGGTCCCAGTGCTGTGTGGACACAGAGTCATCAGAACTAACCAGAGAGAAAAGCCACGTGAGGATGGAGTCAGGCGAGCTGGCCCCAAGCTGAGGGAAGCACGCAGCTACAGAAACTGTGAGAGGCAAGGAGTAGGCCCCTCCCCACAAAGTCTCTGAAGTGCAGGCGGCCCTGCCAGTGCTCTGGAGTCTGGACTTCCGGCTTCTAGAAATGGATTCCTCCTTACAATCCCCACGTCCATGGTTAGTGGTCTCAAGACATGCAGAGCAGCACACAGTCAATGCAGGAGGCTCCTCCCGAGCACGTGTCGTCCAGGGGACTATTGTTCTCAGGTACCATATGCTGTGCGAGCCCCTAAGATGGACCCAGGAGGGGGGAAAACATCTCCTGCCCTTTGCTATTGGATTGACATCACTGCTTAGCAGGGGAGGGCACGCTCTGAGTCACATGACTCAAACTGGCCCGGACTGGCCTGCCTATGATCTACCTCTTTAATTGCAGGGTAGGGTATACAAACTAGGGTTTGTCTTTTCTTCATCAAAGATCAAGTAAAAAATAACCACCCTTTCCTCCCACATGTTCCCCACTGAGAAGCAAAAAAGCAGCTAGCCTACTCTTTGCTTTCACCCAGATTGGTGTCCCTTAACCCTATCACCTCACAGCGGGGCCCACTTTTGAGCCCACATTACAAGGAAAAGGCAGATGTTTGCCCGGGAGAACGCTTGTCTTTCCAAGGACCTGGTGGACTGTGCGCATTGCATCACATGGAAGGGTTCGCAGCAGCTTTCAAGTTCAGTTTCAGCTCAGTAAAACTACAGCCTGTGGACTGGCAATCTGGGTTTGGTTTTGTTTTGTTTTTAAGTGTATGGGTGTTTTGCCCGCCTGTATGTATGTGTACTGCATGTGTGCTTGGTGCCTTCAGAGGACAGAAGGGGGTGTGGGATCCTTTGGAAGTGGAGGTAACAGACGGCTGCTAGCGAACATGGGGGTGCTGGGAACTGAACTGGGTCCTCCGCAAGAGCAGCCAGTGCTCTTCACTGATGAGCCCGCATGGAAAGGCAGGGAGTAGATGAGTGGGCAGGCCTTTCTCAGCATAGCACTGTTCCTCGGGAGCCTCCAGCCATAGAGAACCCCTGAAGTCAGCTATGGCAGCGGAAAACACTGCAGGAACCCTGCAATTCTGCCAGTGGCGCGGAGCAGGAGGGGGAGCCGACTGACGGATCAAGCCACGGGGTTATGGAGTCTTGGGTAATGGGTTCATCAGGATACAGAAGATCCTTATTGTGGGAGTTTGGGTTCTCAGGATGGCAAACAGGGCCACCTTATATAGACCATGTTAGCCTAGGGACCGGAAACAGGAGTGTTGTCTCCTGAGCCTGTGAACACATCCCGGCCCTTCCTTCACAGCTGGACACATCTGGCTCCTTTCCACCAAGGCCCTGTGCTTCTCAGACTCAGCAGGCCTGTTGCAAGAATTCCCTACATATTTTCCCTTCTTAAGCCCCAGTCTTCCTTCCCACTGAGCCTGGGGTTCCTACGTCCAATATCGTGACCCCTTTCTGCCCCTTTGGGGGTGATGGTGGTTCTGCTTTACCTGAACACTAAGGGACCAGGTAGCCTTAAACAGCCCACCAACAAGCAAGCCATCATTCCTGACATCCTCCTCTCTGCCACACCCAAACCCCCACTCCTACTCCATTTCCTTACTCTATCTTCATGGAGGCCTTGGGCTTGGTCTCAGTCCAGGTGAATCGCTTCAGCAGCGGGGAGGCCAGCAGAGTGCTCGTGTCTAGCTGATAATCCTGTGGGAGCAAAGAGGAAGGTGACTCACTCTCCTGACTCAGATGGTTCCACAAGGACTGGGTAGACACTGGGAGGCACCTCTGAGGTGCTGCCTGGCGCTGCCCTCATCATCCACGACCCCTGCCCATTGGCACCGAACATTTTCTTTGTACTGGCGACTGTGAACTTGACAGAGACAAATGGTGCCTGCTCCAGGCACCTGTGAGACCCTTCTTCCTGAAGGTGAGGGAAATAAAGAGGAAAGTCCTGGGTCTACAGAGGTGGCCCAGTGGATAAAGTGCTTCCTGGACATATATGAGGACCTCAGATCACTCATAAAAGTCAGGCTTGGTGGTCTGTGTCTGTCACCATAGCCCTGGCAATGGGAGGTGGGACAGAGACAGGTAGATCCTGGAGCTTGCTCAAACCCCTGGGGAGCTCAAACTGTGAGCTCGGGCTTCTTGAAAGACCTTGTCTTTAACAAACACCGAAACCACAGTAAGGTGAACAATTGAGGGAGACACCCTCAACTTCACATACACATTCATAGGCAAGCACATATGCACATACAGAATGGAAACTTGCATGTAACTGTTTAGTATTTTCCACATGAAACATTCATGCAAATGATCATATACATTAAAATTAATCTTGGCGATTGTCTATGGGTATGCTCTCATTCGTAGAATCTCTAGGAAATCATAGAGGTTGTTGGTTCTTTTTTCTTGGAGCGTCTACGGCACTGGCAGGTCCCCACTGGCCCTAGTGTCCAGGAACTGCTGTGGTTCAGTCATCTTCATTGTGGGGTCTCCTATGCACTCGTCATTACCCTGTTGCTACAGTGCGATGTCCCATTAACAGGACGTGAACACCACACTTTGTCCCTGCCTCCCTCCGAGACTCATGCTGGGCTGTGTAAACACCAGCAAGGATCCAAGCAGGCGAGGATGCTGACCTCATTCTCCACGTTTAAGGGGTAGCCTAAGCTTGAGAAGTTCTGAGGTTTGCTAGTGTTGTTCCTGGCTCTTGACACACCTTACTGAGTCACAACACACAATATCCATCTACGTTATCACGGCATTCTACAGTTTAAAGTATAGAAATGTCTTTATATTTTGAAGTCACCATGTCCCTTTATCTAGTGTATATACGAGGCTCAAGTCACTGTTTGCTTATTTTAAAACTTGTATTTGGGCTGGAGAGATGGCTCAGTGGTTAAGAGCATTGACTGTTCTTCCAGAGGAACCGAGTTCAATTCCCAGCAACCACATGGTGGCTCACAACCATCTGTAATGGGGTCTGGTGTTCTCTTCTGACCTGGAGGTATACAGAGAGGAAGAATGTTGTATACATAATAAATAAATAAAATCTTAAAAAAACATATTTATTTTATATATATGGATTTTTTTTCCTACATATGTACATAACATGCATACCTGGTACCCAAGAAAAGGGCTTTGGGTCTTCTGTAACTAGAGTTACTGATGGTTGTGAGCCACCATGTGGGTCCTGGGAATCGAACTTGGATCCTCTAGAAGAGCAACTGGTGCTCTTAACTGTTGTGTTGTCTCTCCAGGACCCACCCTCAAGGTTTCTGCTCTTGAATGATGGCATCATGCTTTTCTCAGGAGCCCACTTGGAGCACAATGGTCAGCCATACCAGATGGGCAGCCCTGCTCAGCCTTCCTCCCCACTTCCTAGTCTCTCAATCCCATGCAAAGGCTTTCCGGAGACCTACTAACAGAAACCCCTGGTTTGCCAGGCTGCTCTGATACACTTTGACCTGTGTGTCTGGGTGGAACATGGTGGCTCAGCTGCAGAGCCTTAGAATGAAGGTGCCTAGGGCCTACATGACTTCTTTCAGATGTAGTATAAATAGCTCAAGGCGTCTGTTGCATCGCAAGGCCCAGCCACTCACACATCTTGTACTCTCAAAGAAGGGTGCATCACTGATAGCCTACAAGAGATGCTAGGGACATAGCAAGGGCCACTCTACTTCCCCTCCCAGGAACTGATGGAATAGAACCAGTCCCCCTCCCCTGTGAGCTCCAAGAGATCTTCAAACCATGGCATTTTCTTGCAAATCAACTCTACATGATGAAGTCTGGCTATCTGTTCTTCCCCCATATTGTAATCTTGGCCTCTTCTAATAACTGGCCCTTACTGGCTAAGCACTGCTGGCCTGGGCACTTAGACAAGAAGAGATTTCTGGCAGAGGGCGCTGGGTTTCACTGCCATGACTTACTTCAAACATAGAGGTGGCGTTTGGCGAAAGCTCCTCAAACGTTCTGATTCTTTCCAGGCTCATGAATTTGAAAGCATTGACGTATCTAGTGAAGACGGAGAAAGAATAATCAAGGCAGGAAAAGGCACGCACCTTCAATGAATCAGGACACTGTGGAATTTGGGTGGGTCGTGCCTAACAACCAAAATAAGCAGCGGGCTCAGTTTCCTTAGTCCCCTCGAGAAATCCTCATAGTGACGTCACTTCCTCCAGGTAGTCAATTCACACTTTAAAGTCTTTCAGAAAAACTCTGAAAGGGCCCACTCCAGTTCCTCATGGAATCAAAAACTGCCAGTCATAGAGGAGAAGCGAGGCCTCGTCTGGCCCAAGTATCCTAGTGACCAAAAGACCAATGCCCCGGAGGCAGTGTGACTTCATCTTATCACTTACTGCTGCCTACTTCCTAAACGGATGAGAGTTGACAAATGCCCCACGGAGACGTCCTAGCTGACTTAAGTGTGCAACTGAGGGGAGCGCTCACGTTGTACATTCTGGGCCACAATTACAGTTGGGAGAAACGAGTGATGTCGCAAGGTTTCATGGTGACCACCTGCCAATTTTCACTGGTGATCTAGTAGTGGGAAGACCTGATGGGATATTCCAGTGACGGCCGCTCATGGGCACACCCAGTCATCAGCTAAACCATTGTTTTAGTTTTAGTGGCTGCAAGTTCCAAGCAATTAGGCTAGATTCCTATTGAGTCTCCGGCTAAGCAACATACTGAAATCAGCTTGGCACCCTCCACCCTATTTCTACCCCAGTCAGACTTTATCATTTAAAAGAAGATGGCTGGCTGGGTGTCAGGTATGAGCACTGATGTCAACTTGTCATCCTCAGAGCTCTAGGCTGCCTGCTGATTGCTTCAAAACCTGTCACAGATGGCTGTCAGTGACTTCCAACGGCTGCATGTTTCCCTTGCAGTGGTAGTGGTCATGGGTGAAGGCTTTGCCCACTGCAGTCGAAGATCCTAGAAGGCTCTAAAAGGAGCCCCTGATTCCATTAGGAACCTGGACAGTGAGTGAGTCAGTAGTCCCGGGTTACAAACTCAATTCTGATATTTGATAGTCACACATTTTGCTAAGTTCTCAGTCTCTCCAGTTGACAGGTCCCTATTTGTTAGAGAGAAGATATGTACTTTGCAGGATGGTTTTTACACGAAGGTTGTACAGAATGCCAGCACAGCACCAGATCAGAGCATGTATTTTCAATAACCACAGGGGGCCAACACATTCCGTATGCTGTAAATACCTACGCTGGCCAGCACACCTTCTCAGGAAGTATTTGTTCTATTAGTGTCTGTCCAATTTCCTCTACAGTGATGCAGAATGTACAGGTTTGTTAGGTTAAGATAAGAAAACAAAAAAAGAGGGCTGATTTTGTCCCATTGTTGCATTTTTTGTTTGTTTTTGTTTTTTGGTTTTTTTGGTTTTGTTTTTTCAAGACAGGGTTTATCTGTGTTTCCCTTGTCCTGGAGCTCACTCTGTAGATCAGGCTGGCTTCAAACTCACAGAGCTCCGCCTGCCTCTTCCTCCCAAAAGCTGGGGTTAAAGACATGTGCCACCACCAGGCTCAGTTTTATGTAACTTTTCTTCTTCTTGGTTGCTGTTGTTTTTGAGACACCGTTTCACTATGTATCCCGGGCTGGCTTTAAACTTGTATCCTCTCACCCCAGCCTCCTGAATTCTGGGATTACAGTCCTGGACTACTACTCTTAGTTAGCTTTATTTTATGTAAGTTTAATCAGAGTTAATGTCATGAAAACCAGGCTACAGTTCTAGAATAAGGCAATGTGATGTGAGAGAACACAAGGCCTGTCTTATTCCTTCCTTTAGAAGTTTAGGAAAAAAGGAAAAGCCATAGGCCTCCAATTTACAGAACATACAGATGTTCTCACGGAACATGGCAGAATGTTTTGTCTTGTCTTATTTTGTTTTGTTTTGTTTGTTTTGATTTTTCGGGACATGGTTTCTCTGTGAAGCTTTGGAGTCTGTCCTGGAACTCACTCTGTAGACCAGGCTGGCCTTGAACTCACAGAGATCCACCTGCCTCTGCCTCCTGAGTGATGGGATTAAAGGTATGCACCACCACCACCACCCGGCAGAATGCTCACAATGTTTAGATTCAGGAAGGAGAATAGATGCCCAATTCTTTCTTTACTCTATATCCTTCTCTCCTTCTCCCAGCCTCCCCCTTCTCCTTCATCCTCTCTTTTCTGCAGTAAAACTGGGGAGCAACATCTCACCTTACATCGTCAGAGCTTCCAGAAGGAGACTTTGGAGCTGAAAATCCACCCTTGAAGAAGTCGTCAGAGAAGGTGGGGACAGAGTAGGTGAAGCCACTGTTTCTCGTCAGTATGGCATTGATCGGGATGTAGTCTTTCCCATCCTAAAATACCAACGTAGAGCTGTAAGCACAGCTGTTTCTCCTTCAAGGACACGCACGTGTGCGCACACTCACACTCACTCCCTCTCTCTCACACCACTTTTTATTGTTGCTCTTTCCAATTCTACTAGGAATACATTTGGCCTTCTGACCTAAACTTTACCTGCTGGACGTTGGCTTGAAGCAGGTCACCGAGTTTCTCCACGAGTTCTGCAAACCGGGGCCTCTCTTTGGGGTCTTTGTGCCAGCAATCCAACATGATTTGGTAGCTGTTGACCAGGAGCACACAGAAAGAGCTGGAGAAAGGTGGGGTTTATATAGGCTGCCTTGCACATTCTGAAGTCAGGGTCATTGGCTCACATCTCAGACCATGCTTTTTATAATATGCAGCGTGGTTTCATTTTTAGGCTTATAACATCAGTGCCTGGGGACAAACGTATGTCTACTGAGGCAGACTGACAGACCTGCCCTCCTGAACACCTGACCCACCTTTCTTAGGTACCAGGATGGAGTCTTACAGATCAAAGACAGGACTTAGATAGGAAAGGGTGCTCTATGCCATTGGGTGTGAGTGGTGCACTCTTCCTATCTCAAGAGGAGGACGGTGTCCCCACAGCTAAAAACAGTCACAGTCTTACCACTGAGTAGCTGGTGATGCCCACTTGATTCCTTTTTCTTTTATTTTCTTTCTTTCTTTCTTTCTTTCTTTCTTTCTTTCTTTCTTTCTTTCTTCCTTTCTTTTCTGAGACAGGGTTTCTCTGTGTAGCCTTGCCTATCCTAGAACTAACTCTGTAGACCAGGCTGGCCCCAAACTCACAGAGATCTGCCTGCCTCTCCCTCCTGAGTGCTGAGATTAAAGACATGCGCCACCACCGCCCAGCCTCCCACTTCATTCGTGAGTGTAATGAAGGATGGCTCTATTTGGCTTCTCTGTAAGCACGTGGCATCTTCACATCCTCATGCTCCCTTAGGAAGGTCCTCATTTCCTGGGGAAAAATCCTTACACTTCCTTGGGAAGGTCGGCAGACTTCCTTGGGATGCTCCCTAGATTCCTGGAAGGGCTCCCTCACTTCCTTGGGAAGGTTCTGCTATGAGAATTGATGGAAAAGGCACTAGGTTCATGACGTAAGTCATTTCCAAAAAAGGGTGATAGACAGTAGACTCCAGTAGTTCCTCAGGGTGTCTGCAAGGTTCCCATGTGTGGTGGCTTATTTTTTGCCCAGAACTTCAAAGCCCCTATTACAACGCCGTTTCTCAGGGCTAAGGTAAAAACAGGCAGGGCTTCTGGGTTGGAAACATGGGTCTTAATATCACAGAGGCCAAATCTTGTCTCCAGGTTCCTACGTCAGCAAGTTCTTTTGCATTTTGTTTTCCTCACATACTTTAGCTGTGCTGCTGCTGGGTGGTGCGAGATGCCCCTTTGTATGTTGTGAATATGCTTTATTACCATTGGTTAATAAAGAAGCTGATTTGGCCAATAGCCAGGCAGAATAGAGCCAGGCGGGAAATCTAAGCAAAGATATAGGCGGAAAAAGGTGGAGTCTGGGAAACGCCAGTAGCCAGTGGAGAAGCAAGATGTGAGGTAACAAGCCACAAGGCTTGTGGTAAAATATAGAATATTAGAAATGGGTTAATTTAAGTTGTTAGAGCTAGTTAATAATAAGCATGAGCTAACAGGCCAAACAGTTTGTAATTAATATTAAGCCCTCAGTGGTTATTCGGGAACTGGTGGGCGGGAGAGAAACTTCCAGTTACAGTTAGGCTGTTCTCATGTAAACTTGGCCTGGGAGTCTGTGTCGACTCCCTGTGCAGAGCACATGCCAGGGATCCCTGCACATACCGAGCCAAGTGCTCCCCTATGCCCTCCTAGGGTTACTTCATTTCATCTTCTCGTCGTTCTGAGGAGCCTTTGGACCAGAGCAGACTCTGAATGGACTGGCATTTCAGAACAAGGTCCGAATTAGCCTGTGTGGCCTGGGACTTCATCTCCACTTTCTGTACCCAGCGCCCTTGCATAACAGCACCAACAGAAGCTCTCCACGCCCTGTACTGGGTCTCAATGTGGGACACCTCTGTACTGGGTTGCAGTGAACGCAGGGTGTCCCTGCATTGGGTCTCAGCAAATGTGGGGTACCCCTGTACTGGGTCTCAGTAAATGTGGGGTATCTCTGTGCTGGTTTTCAGCAAATGTGGGGTACCCCAGTACTGGGCCTCAGTGAATTCGGGGAACCTCTGTATTAGGTCTCAGCAAATGCGGGGTGCCCTTGTACTGGGTCACAGTGAATGAGGGGTACTCTGGTACTGGGTCTCAGCTTCCAGAAACCCAAAGCCAAGGGGGGTTGCAGAACTGATCATTGCTTCTCTAAGTCTGGGTACTGTTTTGTCCTCTAGGAGACGGACGTCCCAATTGTCCTTGGAGCACTTGGGAGTGGTGGCTCAAGGCACTCTGTCAGAGCACTTTCAGGCCAGCCAGTGGGCAGAAATAGCACAGCCACACTGTCTCATGAGATCCTACAGGGGTCTCTCTCATTTTAAGGTATTTTTATATATGTTACCAATTCACTGATTTTTACCTATTTATGGTATGTGCAAAAACAAGCCCTCCCCACCCAACACACACACAAAACCCTTGAGCCTGCCCCCTTAGGGTTGTCTGGCTTCTTCCTGAGCACACAGGCTTCACGGTCTGAGGGCTTCAGAGTTGGTTGGAAGAACATCAAACATTTACTTAGCTATTCTATCACTGGAAGTACAAGTGAGGGAAATGGGCACCAGGAAGCACAGAGGTCTGAGCTTACTGGGTGAGGAGAATATTTCATTTGCCAGATGCCTCCTGTCTGCCACCATGGCCATTGTCATCTCATAGCACGGGCGGGCACACAGCCTTCTGGGAGGTGTGACTAACTCCATTATCCACGCCCTGCTTTCTCTGAGGTAAAAGCAGCAGGGACATCTGCAGTCACCTCCTGGATGCCCTCATTTTCTCCTTCTTTACCCCAACCTGCAAGTCAGTGCAGACACCACAGGACAAAGAAATCTCCCTCTGCCATTCCACTGTGGGACTGTAGGTATTTGATTGACACACACGGGGTGGGGGCAACTCGCTCAACATAACATGGCAGTTTTCTCCACTAAGCAGAGTGAGAGAGAAAGAAAGAGGCGGGGAGGGAGAGAGAGGGGGGAGTTCATCCAAAATGGACTGAAGGTATTGTGGGAAGACTCACTAGGCTATCGGCCAAATTTTCCCAGGTATACATCACTGTAGGCCAAGCTGAGGTAACAGATGTCCAGAGAAAGCACACTGAGTTATTATATCACCCGCACTTTCTTGTGGTTAGAACAAGGAGGTGACTCCAATCCTCTTAACTCTCACATGCCTGAAACATGGCTGCCTGAGAACATGGCTGCCTGAGAACACGGCTGTGTGAGAACACAGCTGCCTGAGAACACGGCTGTGTGAGAACATGGCTGCCTGAGAACACGGCTGTGTGAGAACACGGCTGCCTGAGAACACGGCTGCCTGAGAACATGGCTGTGTGAGAACATGGCTGCTGGCTCGCATTCCCTTTTAAGGAAACACTTTTCAAAGCCACATCTTATTTTTTTAAATTCTGAACCACACCCTGTAGGCTGTTTGGGACTCACGAGCTACCTGGAAGAGGCTTCTGGGAAAACACAAAGGTCTGAGAAGTCAAGGGAGCCTTGCTTGTGCTGGGGATTTTTGAGGCAGGGTCTCTCTACGTAGACCAGCCTGGCCTTGAACTCACGATCTTTTTGCCTCAGTCTTGCCTGTATTGGGATTACAGTACACGCCTCTGCACCTGGCTTTAGAGAATTCTTCTGATGAACAGGAGAGCGGGACATGGCCCCAGAAGGCTGGAGGATGGTGTGCCTGGCTACTCCTCAAGACTGTGGGAAGTCTACGTGAGACTCTAAGGAGAAAGCACCAAGTATTTTAGCCTCTCTTGTAGCACTGAAGAGTCCCTGGTCTCTCTCATCTAGTTCCCTGCTTTGGCATTGACCTAACGAGGTCCTGAGATAATGAAGGGAAGAGATGGTGACCTTGCCCTTTGGCCAAGCCCACACTTCCTTCTTGATCTTCCCCCAAAGACCAGCCCAGGGCTCCACAGGACCTCATTGTGTGGGTGGGGAGGGGAGGCCGCCTGCCAGTTCAGGAAAGGTGGCGCCATCTCAGGGAGGCCCAAGTCCTTGTCAGCAGCTCACCCACCCAAACTGCGAGTGTCATCACATTCCTGCCGAGGCCTCAGAATGCTAAACAGGCACAGAAACAGGAAATGGTACCCAGAGGCTTCGAGCTCGCCCACTGCCCTGACAAGCCTCAGGCCAAGAAGACGCTTGTTCTCTGGTCAAGAGAGCTGCCAGCTGCCTGGCCTAGTCCTAAAGGATTCTAAAGAGGCCTGGCTACACCACATTCCCTTTCTTTTATCAATTTATCCATATGGTTTTGGGAGCAGGTTTCCAAGTAGCTCAGACCAGCCTTGATCTTGATATGATATTTATATTTATATGATATCTTTATTGAATCGAAAATGACCTTCAATTCCGGATGCTGCTGCTTCCACTTCCGGAATGCGGTGACTGCAGGCAGAGTATATACAGTGTTGGGGGTAGACCCAGGACCTTGTAGGCATGCTCGGTGAGCACTACAGAGGTAACTGAGCCTTGGGGAAACACATCCCAAGCCCCAGTCACACAGCTGCCTGTGGAGCACAGTACAAGCCAAGACCCTTCCCCCTCCCTCATGACTGTGGATGGAAGCCTGGGCTCCAAAGGCCCCTGCCTTGACCTGAGGTGGTAAGGGAGGCCTTGCATTTGTTCCTAGGTTCTATTCGGTCTGTCTAGGTTTCTGACTTCAGTTTCCAGTTAAAGTCCTTTAAGGGCCAATCAGTGGGTGGGAGAGAACTTAGGGGCAGATCCAGAGCCCATCCAGTTCAGGAAGTCACTGCCTGCACAGCAGAGCCCAGTAGGAGTGGAGCTGGAAGTAAACCTGTGACCTTGCCCCACCACCCCAGGGTCCCCCCCTCCCCCCATGAGAACTAGGTGAGAGAAGGAAGAATCCAGGAACTCACATCTCAGGCGTTGCGTACTCTGGTGCCCTCATCCTCATGCCTTCCTTCAGGCGGCTGCAGAAGTCTTCATCCATCTGCACCCCTGGGTATGGAGAACCCCCTGCAGGGGACAGTGTGGAGAAAGACATGCGTGATAAGGTTTCTGGTACTAAAGACCATGCCGGGGAGGTGCATGGTGGCATGCACTTTTAATATTAGTACGTGGGAGGCAGAGGCAGATGGATCTCTGGGAGGTTAACAGCAGCCTGAACTAAAAGTGAGAGCCTGTCTCAAACAGACCTACCCAAAAGACCATGAGGGGCGACTGAGAGTTTCTCTCATTCCTTCCAAGTGATGTTTTGGAGGGAGGTTGAGGCAGGAGGATTGTTAGTTTGAGGCCAGTTTGAGCTATCTAGTGACACCATATCTCAAACCCCCCAACACTCCCCGTGATAAATATTTAGTGATGTTTTAGTGACAGATTCCCAGTGGCTGAGGCGAACACAGGGAGGTGTTTGCAGGTTCTTCTTGAGGGCACATCCTTGGCTGAGTCGTGGCCATCCTTGTGGTCACACCTGCCTATTTGGTTAGGGAAGGGGTGATTGGACCACACAGTGTCTGGTACCACAGACAACTGTAAAGACATCTAATCCTTAGACACTCGTGGTCTGGGTTAATAACTTGTTTTTGGAAAGCCAGTGGACTTAGGTAAAGTGGGCAAGACATTGCAGGATGCTCTGCTCAGCCCTGCAGCCAAGGTTACTCCAGCATGTGTTTGTCTGCACTTTCTAGTGATCGCTGCTGGTAGGGAGCAGCTGGGAGACACGCAAGGCTTGGCACAGTGTCACTGCAAGGCCATTGTGGTCACCGCGCTGCTTTCAAGGAGTGGAAGCAACAGGTGCCTGTCCTGGAAAGCAGGGAATGGTTTTGACAGTGACAGGGGCCTAGGGTATCACTGTGTGCATTTTATCTGCAGTGAAAGACTTTTTTTCCCCCAAAGCCAGGAGATTCCTGGCTAATTCTCTTACTTGGGAGATTTCATAGCATCCCTGTGCACATCTGTAGGAATGAAGCATTGAAGAAGGTCTTTAGAAACCCAGAGTAGATGGGCTGGAGCATTGGCTGCTCTTGGAGAGGACCTGGGGTCAATTTCCAGCCCCATGTCCATCCAGTTCCAGAGGATTTGATGCCCTCTCCTGGCCTCCTCAGGCACTGTATGCACATAGTACGCACAGATAACACGTAGGTACAACACACACACACAAACAAAGAAACCCATAGTGGATAGTTCTAAATAAACCTAGATAGAGAAAACCCTAACCAAAACTTTTTATTGCTCGTCTGCATAAACCAGTGTGCAAAGCCACGCCAGGCATTAGATCAAAGCCAGCTGCCTCTAACAACACCATCTACTGGTCCAGCTGTGTACATCAGGGCCTTTCCTGAGAAGGAATTCTGAGGGAATGGATGTGTGGAGGAAAGGGGTGAAGACACGGGAGCTGGTATTGGAAAAGGTAGCAAAGGACAGACAGACAGACAGCTCTGTCTTTAGACTGTCTGCTGCCTGACTTCGTTGGTAATAGTCTAAACACTTTCTGTAGCAGTGGGAATGTGGGCATCCATCTGCTGTCATCTACATACAGGTGGCTCCACCTGGGTTTGCAAGCCCTCAAGTGCAGCCCTCAAGGTCAGGTGGGGGTGTCCACAGGATGCCCCTTCCTCCTCCACACTTACCTAAGGAGAAGATTTCCCATAGCAACACTCCATAGGACCACACGTCGCTCTTGGTGCTAT
This sequence comes from Alexandromys fortis, assembly GCF_014885135.2. Classification (NCBI taxonomy): domain Eukaryota; kingdom Metazoa; phylum Chordata; class Mammalia; order Rodentia; family Cricetidae; genus Alexandromys; species Alexandromys fortis. Next base: position 1,438,497 of record NW_026068010.1, read on the forward strand.
AGATCTTGTCAAAGATGGATTCAGGAGCCATCCATTTCAGGGGAAGTCGAGTCTGAAAGAGGGCAAGGGGTCTTGAGCTTGAGAAAAAAGCCATGTCCACGCCCGGGGCCCAGGGCTCCCCTTCCACTTAACACTTATGCAGAACCAGAGCACCTGCGGTTTCCCGCACTATAGGAGACCCCAGAGCATGTGGCAAAGGCTACCCCATCTCTGGGGAGCAGGCACGGCAGGTAGACTTCTCTGGTGCACCCAGCAGGTCCTTGTTCCATGGATCTTAAAGAAGCTGTGTTCGCATGACCCCCTCCCCACTTTCATAGAGAAATGAAGGACTTGGTAAAGTAATCTGAATTAGGAAACAACATGAAAATTGATAGCAATTCCTATGATTTTTTTTTCCTAAGAAGGGAGGTTTTGAAAGACATCCCTATGTAAAAAGATGGGATGTTAAGTCTTGAACCAGGGGCTAGGTGTGACTCAGGAGTGGAAAGTGTGCTTGATACATCTAAGGTCCCGGCTTCAGTCTTCACTCTCCCCCACATCCCTTGGAAAGAAGACAGATAATTTTGTATTGAAGTGTTTTCCATTTAGGAAAATATACAGCTGGATTTCAACCATGCAGACCAGCCCTCCTCTTTCAGACAGCAGGAGCCACGGTGAGCTGGCTGGGAGCTGGGGTAGCAGGGGCTAGTAAGATGTACGGGACAGCAGAGAGCCAAAGATTGACACTGAGTTGGGGACATCGATGAGGTTCAAACTGAAACACAGTTCTGCAGGCCAGCGTTCCACCAGAAGCCAGACTGTCTTCCTCTTAGACAAAAAGTGACTGAGGGGCTGGAGAGATGGCTCAACAGTTAAGAGCACTGGCTGCTTGTCCTGAGGACCTGGGTTCAATTCCCAGCACCCACGCAGTGACTCACAACCATCTGAAGCTCCAGGCCCAGGGGATCTGACACCATATTCTGGTCTCTGTAGGCACTGCATGAATGTGGTGCACAGACACACAGACAGGTGAACCACCCGTACTTAGAGACGAAAATTAAAATAAACAACAACAAAAAAGAAAGAGTGACCAAGAAGGGGTTCTGCAAGTGTGATGGGGGGCACATAACATGATCCAGAAACTTGGTGACAATGCAGATTCCAGGCAGTCTCCCTTCACCCCTGCCTACCCCTACCACCCTGCCTACCCCTAGCCTTTCTGCAGCAAGGGATGGGGGGTGGAGGACAACAAGCGGCAGCTCAGAACGGCTGCCAGGGATGTGTTCCTACGGTCTGCGAGCCTTTGCTGCGGAGCAATCCAGAGAGCCCAGACATACGCTGAAGCCCTCCTGGCAGAGGCCAGACAAGAGAGGACACCAGAGGTCACCCAGTAAGTGACAAATAACATTATGTTCAAAAACAAACGGGGAAGAGAGGCCAGAGTGAGCCAGAAGGGAGATGGGTCCCACGAAAGGCATCCCTGGGGGGTAAGCGGCTTCCTCCCTTCAAGATAGGGTGTACCCTCCCCCCGTACTTTTTCCGGAGGTACAGGCACCTGCTGAATCAATCATTTGGGTTTATCTGAGGGGAAGAGGTCACACTGTTCTTTCCAGTGTGACAGGGAACTCCCCTAGGGGTGGCAGGCAAGAGCTGATGTGGTCTCTGCAGGACCCAGCTTGTCGCTCAGGGTAAGAAGCCTCATGCAGTCCTGCTCAAAGGCCAGGTCCCCAGCCAGGGCTCCGAGACAGACAAGAGATGCCACCACGAGGATTGTCTGGCGTAGAGCTCTTCTGGGCCGCCTGTCCTCATAGGACCACATGAGAATTTTGGGGGGGGGGTGACAGCCTGGGAAGTGTACATCTTACAAGGGCTTCAGTCTACGGTCTAAAGACGACAGGGTAGAAGCGAATCCAATGTACACCCGGCAGACTTACATCGCCTTTCCTCACATAGTCGGGGTTCTTATAAATATCCCGGGCCAGGCCAAAATCGCAAATCTTCACCACATTGTTCTCAGATAAAAGGATGTTTCGTGCTGCCAGGTCTCGATGAATGCACTATAATAAAACAGTTATGTAATGAACCCATTTCCTTAATCCAAATGCTTAGTTTCCTGTATCCACTCTGGGTCATAATTCTTAAAAAAAAAAAGTGTGTGTGTGTGTGTTGTGTACTCGTGTAAGTAAGCGAGTAGAGGACAACTGTGTCGATGCTCTCCTCCCACCGTGTGAGTTCCCAGGACTGAATTTAGGTCAGCCAGCTTGGCAGCAAGGGCTTTCACCTGCTGAACCATCTCTCTAGCCCCAGTATCGCCAGCCTCGATTCTCAGCTCCATTTCATGTGTGGGAAAGGAAGAAACTCCTAGCACACACCCAGTTACCATAAACACCATGCGCTTCTGATGGGGCCAGAAGACCCTGAAGATGAGTCGGCCAGGGCCAGGCTCCCGTTCTGTGGGGAGTGTACCGGCCAACTCCACTGGCAGTCTGTTGCTCCAGTGAGATTTCCCTACTATCCGTTTAGAGCAGATCTTTGGGAGCTTCAGATTGCTTTGTTATGTTTGCACTGCTGGTGTCTTTAAGACAGAATCCTGAGCTGGGTGTGTGCTCAGGAGACAGTTCAAGGCCAGCCTGGTCTACAAAGTGAGTTCCAGGACAGTCAGGGATACATAGAGAAATCTTGTCTCAAAAAACCAACTAATCAACCAACCAACCAAACAAACAAAAATAGCATCCTGCCATGTAATCCTGCCACTCGTGGGGAACTCACCCAGGCTGGCGTGTGACCAGGGATCCTCCTGCTTAACCTCCCGTGTGCTGGGATAGCCACAGCTTGGTTTGCGCTGAGTGCTTTTGGAAAGCCCCATGTGGGTATACTGAAACTGTGTTTTTGTGAACCCTGGGCAGTTTGGAAAGGTGACCACGGGCTCTGTGGAAGGCAGCGCTGTGTTTGTGTCATCTGAACACCCAGGAAGATTTCTAATCTTACATTAAATCCGACCCACTGCGACCTGGGGCCCAACATCCTGGTAACTTTTCAGATCAGAGCTAATCAAGGCCGTTGTGGTGATGGCTACCATTCCGTTAGGAACATAAATATAAACAAATAGTAGAAAAATAGCTTTACAGCAGAGGTGTGTGTTCAGGCCTCACAAAGACAAAACGAAGAATGAATTCTCAAAGCTTTTACCATAAAGTTTTGAAATATTTAACCTGATTTAAACATTACCCAACATAGACATGTACTGAAACTTGACATCATTAACACATATTAATTAACACGTTATTTGTATGATTTTATGCATCAGTTAAATCAAAATAAAAGTAGGGAACGGGGAGAGGTAAATGTGTGTTTTCTCTTTCAGGCAGGGTCTAAGTTTAATAACATAGATAAAAATCAAATTTTAAATGTAAAGCAGGAACATCTGAAAAACTCAAAGCCTCTCTATATCTCCAATTGAGGAAGTTAAAGAAAGCAGAAAACCTGTCAAGAGATGAGCTGACCTTTCTGGAGGACAGAAACTCCATGCCTTTGGCCACTTGGAAACTGTAGGAAATCAGGTCTTCCATGGTGAGGGGCTGCTTGGAGATCTCACTGTAATCTAGCAAGCATTAGAATCTTGTCAAGACATTCGCAACTGCACCAAATCCCAGTTTATTGCGACAATATTCACAGAACAGAAAACAAACCAACAAGGGCACCAGAGTTCACTGGCAAGAAAATTCGAGTCTCAACATGAACCTTAGAGATTTGTTCAGGCTGTGGGGGTGGGGTGGGGGAGTGAAGGGTCGGGGAATGGGGGTTGGGTGGGAATGGGTGACCTAGTAAAACAGAAAGTTCCAAGCAGAGAGAAGGGAAGAGTTCTTGTCATAATTATCAACACTGTAAATAGTCTTTCTTCAAATCTTGTCTCCCTAGGACATTACCCTCACTCCCAGGATCTTTATTAGGGTGATAAATACGACAAAAATGCGTGAGATGCCCAGTATGTATAAAAATAGCGCAGACAGGAGGCCAGGAAGGCATGAATACCTACCCTGGTCTTCTTCAGCATCGCTTACGCTTTTGTCTTCCTGGAAGCCCGAGCTGGCGACACTCTCGCTGCTGTTGACACTGTGGAGTCTAGGTTTCTGGTCCTGCTCCAGGCCTGGCTCCAGGCTTTCTTTCTTGGGCTCCATATGCAAGGCTGCATCCTTAGAACAGACAAGAAACACAGGAATGAGAGGTGGCCAACACGGATTGGAAGTACCACAGCACAGGGTGGAGGCACTGGGCACTGAGGATTTCCCAGGTTGGAGAATCTCTGGGACCCTTCCTTGGGCACCTCAAGAACACCTAAGTTAACCGAAAGCGACTCCTAGCAGCTGCTAAATACTGAGCACTTTGGGTGACTATCATATACTTCTTCAATTTCCCCAAGAGTTTATGCTGCGAAGCAATCGTGTAGGTGTGTTCTTTAAATTTTATTTTTAATTTTAATTTTTATTAATGTGTATGTGAACATTCATTCAGGTGTCCACAGAAGCTAGACAATGTCATTGGGGTCATAGAAGGTTGTGAGCCATTCAATACAGGTGCTGGGAACCGAACTCGGGTTCTCTGCAAGAGCAGCGAGTGCGCTTAACTGTTTAATCGTCTTTCCACTCTTTTTTCTTTTTTTGAGGGGGGAGATATTCAAGACAGAGTTTCTCTGTGTAGCCCTGGCTATCCTGAAACTCTGTAGACCAGGCTGGCCTCAAATTCAGAGATCCGCCTGCCTCTGCCTCCCTAGTGCTGGGATTAAAAGCATGCATCACCACTGCCTGGCCCTCTCTCCCACCCTTACAAAATAACTTGTCCTCAAGCAGGTTCTGAAGAGTTACATCATCACAGCCACACCTAGAAAAGCCTGATATAAAGCTTGGCAAACTCCCAAGTCTCTGTTTTCCACTTCTTTTCCTTTCTTTTTAAAGATTTATTTATTTATAATGTATACAGTGTTCTGCCTGCATGTATGCCTGCAGGCCAGAAGAGGGCACCAGATCTCATTACAGATGGTTGTGAGCCACCATGTGGTTGCTGAGAATTGAACTCAGGACCTCTGGAAGAGTCATCAGTGCTTGTAACCCTGAGCCATCTCTCCAGCTTTTCACTGCTTTTCATAGCACAGCGTCTTGTTTGAAAGGCAACAGAGACCTTTGAGACTTGCCACTCGGCGATGTGGAAAGGCTCCCTCTGTGAGCCCCGTGGAGGCTCAGGTTGCCAGGTCCTCCGATTTCTTGGGGAAGAGGGGAGGAGATGCATTTTCCCCTGGGTGTCCCTTCCATTCAAGATGAGGATGCTACACCAGTCCATCTCGAGATGAAGAGCCAAGGCCACTCTCTCTGGACATCAGGGTCTTGGTGCTTTTCTTCCGCCTTCTCTAGAAACGACTCTTCTTGCTTGTCTATTAATCATGACATCTTGAGCAAATCCCCTTATTGTTCTGAGTTTCATTGTCCTCATCTAAAAGACACTGTCTTACATTTTTATGACGCTTAGGAAAGGACTTACATATTCTAATGGTTTGCCTTCGATGATGTAACTATCCTTGACAGTAGAAACCCATGCTGTCCAGTGGCTCTCAGGACTGGACTGTGTACCCATGTGTGCAGCCTAGGTTCTGCTAGATGGCAATGTCTAGACAGGCTGGGAAGGAATGAGATCCAGGGGCACAGCAGCGCTAGGATCAACCAGCCTGCCCATCCTGCCCTGAGTTCTCTAGAAATGTCCAAGTAGTAAGGGTAGTCTGTCCATCAGAGGGCGCAGGGGAGCAGGCAGAGACCCGGAGGAAGGGCTTCAGCACTGGGATAGATGTGAGGTATGGCAGTTCCCACACCCAGAAAAGAGACCATCCTGGGAACACACCCACCCAAGCGTTCCCTCCTGTCAGGTCCCTGGAGGGAGTTTTGCTGTCTGGGATTTCAGGACTGGAGGGAATTCATCCATCTCAGGGCAGGTAAAAACAACAAAAAACAACAACAAAACCAAATCGTCCAAGAGAACATCATTTTTTTTTTTTTCTCTCCGTGAGGCCGTCAGCCTTGCTCAGATGAAGACTGGAAGTTTATTTTCTGGAAACTTACTGCCTCCTCCCTCACACCTCCCAGAAGCCAAACCATGGAAGCTGTCCTCAAGTCACCTTAGCCTTGCTCTGACCCCTAATCAATGGGCTAGTCAGTTGATTTAGCGGACTTCTGGGATTCTGGCAGAATAGTGGATTTAGTACAAAGCACACAGAAGAATCTTGATGAATCTGGGAACTAATACAACCTACTCTCAGTTTTGTCTTTTGGGCTGCTTCTCTCTCTCTTGCTCTCCCCTTAGACTCCAAATGTGACAGGTAGTCATGAGTTTGCCACAAAACACAGCCCCACCAAGTACCACGGGGAGGCAATCATTAAATATAGCCCCGAAAGGAAGCAAGCTCTTCCAAACAAAGGACGCGCAAACCCAAACGTTCCATCCTGCCAAGTCCCTGGGGCGTTCTGAGGGCTAAGCGCTTCCTGAACCCAGTCTAGGACATCAAGACTGACAGGAACCTGTGTGGCTGTCAGCTCGGAGCACCACTGCGCCCCTTATTTAGTGGGGTTCACGGGAAAAGTTCTAAAGCAAGGAGTGAATCGAGATAGGTCTGTGTCCTATCTTCATCCTGTGGTTACTATGACCTTAAGTCAATTTCTTTATTATATGAGTATGTATTGTGTGTGTGTGTGTGTGTGTGTGTGTGTGTGTGTGTGTGTGT
>NW_026068010.1:1445838-1453936 GCF_014885135.2 Alexandromys fortis
AAAAAAAAAAAAAAAAAAATGGAGGAGGTATGTAATATATTCTCCATGGTCTCGTTGGGCATCTTCGTCTTTGATAAAATCACAGTCTAGGGTGAAAGAATGATCTGGCTGTCCAGTGCTTTGTTTTTGTTTGCTTGTGGGTTTTTGTGTGTGTGTGTGTGTGACAGGGTCTCTTTCTCTCTCCATATATATGTATACACTTACTTACTTAAATTATGCGTACGTGTGTGTGTGTGTACGTGTGTGTGTGTGTGTGTGTTTGGATACGTGCATATGAGCACAGCTACCCTCCAGAGAGCAGAGATCACAGGTCCCCTGGAGCCGGAGTTACAGACAGTTCCGAGCTGTCTGATGTGGGTGCTGGGAACTGAACTCTGGAACCTTGGAAGAGCAGCAAGACCTCTTAACTGCTGAGCCATCTCTCCAGCCCTGGTCTAACTCTCTGTTTCCAGGCTGATCTCACACACCTGGCTCACATGGTCCTCCCATCTGGGCCCCCAGAGTAGCTAGGATTGCAGGCATGACCCACAACATGTACCCTGTGGTTCTTCCAGGTATAAAGACTCTTCCTACATGGCAGAGACGGGCATCTTCTTAGATGTCTGAAGGTTAACCCACCATGTAGATTAGTTATATTCAACTGAACTCTCTGTGTCTGCCTCTTTATCTCTGACTCTCTCTGTCTTTGTCTTTCTGACCCAGGGGAGGAGATAGATCAGGACCTCACACACAATAGGTAAGCAAGCTACACCCCATCCTTCACCATCCCAGTGGATCAAAGATGACGAAAGGCGACAACTAATCACTTAAGGGAAGGGTTTCGTTTTCCCAACAATTCCATCCTGGGTTCTATTATTAGCACCACTTACTACACAAGGAACTGAAAAGGAGAGAGATTGAGTAACTTGTTTAAGGCCTGGTTTCATGAGAGGAGATGCAGGATTTTAAACCTGGAAAGTCTGGTTCTGGAGCTGGAGAGTTTGCCTCCAGGGTGCTCCTCACTGCCTTGCCAGTGCTGGCTAACCCTGTCAGTCACTGTCTCCCAGACTTCTTCAGCCTGGAGAGGGGCACAGCAACGGTCCCACATAGCTACAATGTTGTATAAATTGTTTCTTCTTCAGAGTCAATGTTTCTTTAAATACTTGTGTCCTCCAGTTTTGGCCCAGGTATTCTTGCTCGTTTATTTGGTTTTTATATATCTGTGTGTGTGTGTGTGTGTGTGTGTGTGTGTGTGTGTGTGTGGTTCTGGAGATCTAACCTGGGGCCTGCTACTAGCCAGGCCAGTTTCCTACCCAGCCCCTCTCACAGTTTTATTTAGCGGATCAGACTTATTGAGGGGCTGGGGAAATGACCCAGTGAGTAAGAACAGTTGCTGCGACAGCAAGAGGACCTAAGTTCCAGTCCCAGCCTGCATGTAAAAAAAAAGGCCATAAACTGGGTGTTAGTGGCGCACGCCTTTAATCCCAGCACTCAGGAGGCAGAGACAGGCAGATCTCTGTGAGTTCGAAGCCAGCCTGGTCTATAGAGTGAGATCCAGGACAGCCAAGGCTGCACAGAAAACAAACAAACAAACAAACACTGTGGGCCATGGCTTTGCATACCTGTAGCAGTGCTATGGGGAGTGGACACAAAGGACCACTGAGGCTTGCTGCTGACAGCCTGGCTCCCACTTCAGTGAGAGACCCCAGCTCGAGGGAACAAGGAGGAGATTGAAAAAAGACACCCAGCATGTTCGTCTGGCCCTGCGCTTGACCAGTGCATACACTGTGCACACACACCACCACCACCACCACCACCACCAACAACAACAACAACAACAACAACATTAATAAAATAGAAGGGGAGAGCAATAGAAAGGGCTGGAGAGATGGCTCAGTGGTTAAGAGCACTGGTTGCTTTTCCAGAGGACCCAGGTTCAATCCCACATGGCAGCTCACACCTGTCTGTAACTCTAGCTCCAGGGAATATGGCATCTTTACACATACGTGCAGACAAAACATCAATGCAGCACATAAAATAAGAATAAATATTTTTTTAAAAAAGAAAGTAAACCTAATGGTTTCTAGTTCTGGCCCATCTCTGGTCTATTGGTGACTACACAAGCCATTCAATTGTTTGTGTCTTTAGTTTTTCTAGTAAGTGAAGATAAGTGTATTCACTATGGTTGCTTTAAGGAACAAGTGTCTTGGGGCTAGCCTCAGTGGATAAAGGATGAGGACCTAAGTTCAGATCCTCAGCAAAATCTGGTGGGGTAGCCCTAGTGCTTGAGGTAGGTAGCGACAGCTGGATCCCAGGGGCTCACTGGCAAGCCAGTCTAGAGGAAACAGCCAGCTCTAGGATCAGTGAGACACTAAAACGGAGAAGCAGCCAAGGAAAACATAGCCACGTCAACCTCTGGGTTTCACACAGGGTAAGTTGTACCTACATGTGGGCACGTGCACACATACAGCACTTGAGAAAGAAAGGCAGATGGAGTTCTACAAGTTCAAGGCCAACCTGGTCTACATAGTGAGTTCCAGACCAGCCAGAGCTACATAGTGAGATTTATCTCGACTCCCAACCAACAAAAGAATTATGTGTACCAGTCCATATGGTACCACAATTGCTGCCATTAGAACCAGTTCCTCCTTTAGCGTCCCGTGCTGGCTAGTTTATGGTGACATATAGTCACCTAAGAAGAGAGAGCTTTAACTGGGGAATCACCTCCATCGCATTGGTCTGTGGGGGCATTTTTGGTGGTGGCGGCGGCGAGCGGCAGGTGGGGGTTGCGGTGTCACCCCTAAGCACGTAGGCCATATGAGAAAGGGGAAGTGATCCGGTACGCTGCGCACCTCTTTGCTGGGGTTCCTGCCCTGACTTCCCTCAGTGATGGGCTGGGATCAGGACACATAAGCCACAGCGACAGAAGGACAGATCCTTACCTTGTTGAGAAAGAACAGGTCGCGTTTGCTCTTGAGATAGTTGGACAGGTTCCCGTATCGGCAGTACTCCACGATCACCATCAGCGGCCCTGCGGTCCAAACAGCGCATGCTCAAGCACGCCAGGGCAGGCAGCCCGCGAGCCCTCAAACCAACCTCTTTTTACAAGTGTGTGGCCTGCCAGTGAAACTGGGAGGAGAGGCCATGAGCCAGCTACTCGGTTCAGCCTCTGTAGCACAGACATGGCCCTTGTGAATATAACCAAGAATATGACCCTGTTCCAATAAAGTTTTTTGAACACAGACATTTAAATGTCAGGCCACGGAATATTATCCCCCCCCCCCCCCTGCCATCGTGACTGTTTAAAGGGGCAAGCCATTCTGAACACACAGACTGCCCGCCCTCTACCCGGGGCATTGAAGGTCTCAGGTGGCACCATGGAGGCCTCCATTGCATGGCTCCAGGCTTCTCCAAAAGCACAGAAATACTTCCAGGTAAAAGAGGGCATGACCCCAGAAGTCTAGCAGCTAGGAACCAACAAACTCCACAGGCCTCTGTGAAGTACCTGGTGTGGCTTGGAGCCTTGCTGAGGGTGAGTTTGGCCCTCTGGTAAAGCGGTTTTTTAGTTACTATCAGTACTTTACTGGTTTTTTTAATTCTGACAATACCCCCTTGTCCCTCCGGGTGCCAGAAAAAAAGTTGCTGCGGGAGCTGGGGTCTCCCCACACCAGACAGGTCTGAGCCCAGCTGCTCGGTCTCAGGTCTCAGTGACTTGTGTCTTATAGGCACAATGTTTTGGCAGACAGAATGCAGTCCCTAGGGCAGATACTAGGAGAAGGCTTAGCCAAGGTTCGAAGCTATGGGGGCCTGGTCTGGCTCACTGCAACTCTGTGTTTATAACCTCCCTCAAGTCTTCTGTCCACTCACAACCTCCTTTTCTTACCTCTGTTCCTCCCTCTCTGTTTTCTGTGTTGGGAAATGGAAGACCTTTTGGGTACAGTTCCTCAGCACCTTCGTGACTTAAACATTTATTCACCTCTACTCTCAAGTACTAACCTTGCTACAGTGGAAGAGAAATCAGCGCGGGCAGGGTCGCCTGAGAGCTACAGCCCAGCCAGGCTCCTGTTCCCCGCCCTGGGAGCTAAGGTCTGTCCTGGTGGCCCCAGAAGGGAAGGGCCCTTCTGGTTAATTTCCATGTCACCTCCTCTCAGGATTTCACCAGTTGGGGTTTGCAGCTACCAGCTGCAGGGAACGTGTGCCTCTTAAACCACAGTCACGCTCCCCCACATCGCCTGAAGAGAACAAGGGGCGCCATTTGACCTAGAATCTGGGGAAAGGTATCTAAAAGGGAGTGACTTGCTTCCAAAGCACTGGGTGGCCATTTCCAAGGGTGAGAGGGGAGGGAGCTGTGTGCGTTGAGAGCTCCCTCTCAGCTCCTGCAGGGCAGGTAGCACAGCCCCCCTTTTCTCCTTTACCTCCTTGCTTGGTGCAGGCTCCCAGGAGGTTGACCACGTTCAGATGGTGGCCGATATGAGTCAGGATCTTGAGTTCCGTCATGAGAGCCTTGTACTCGCTAGCCGTGGCCCCCTCTGTGTGAGAAGCAAGGAAGAGTCAGGGCACGGGACAATGGGGCTGCTTCCGCCCAGAGGGCTGCATTCCTGCCCTCCTTGTTTGTCCTTGCTCACCCGGGGTTGATCCATTAACTTCCCCACATTCTGCAAAAGGCCAAGTCGCCAGACTGTTTGGATTTCGCCTACCCTCCTGAGCCAACATCCCCGAGGCCTGCTGTGTTGGGGGGGGGTTAGTCACTGGCCATTTCCTTTTGGGGGACCTGGCTCTGCTCAACAATGTGCTGACTCAGAGAAGGCAGCCACCTCAGGACTGCCAGAGGCTTCCCCTTTGAGCACACAGGTGAGACAAGAACCCTTCAGGCAGGGTTCTTGTTCCCCTTTCTAGGGAGTCACAAGAGAGGAAGGAATATGTGTGTTGGGTGGGGTAGGCTCTGCAATGAGCTGCCCCTATAAATGTCTCGAAATGTGTTCTTTTCTCCATAGACCCCTTGGTGCCTGGAATCAAGGGTCACCTCAGGCAGTCAGGATTCCTATTAAGCACATTTAAAAAAATATGTATAAGTGTTTGTGCCTGAACCACATCTGTGACAGGTGTCTGTGGAGGCCAAACAAAAACCACAGCCAGATCCCCTGAAACCTGAGTTACAGGTGCTGGTGAGCCACCATGCCGGCACTCGAAATAGAGCCTGGGGTCTTCCATACAAGTTGCAAGTACTCTTAACCACCCCCCAACTTTAACATCCTTCTTGGCAATAACGTGTATCGGTCTGAGAACCGATATCTAGAATCTAAAGTGGGTTCCTCCTGTATCCATTTTTAATATCCTATCATCCATTTTGAGGCCCTCATAATTTTAGGTGTGTTAAAAATACTAAAACGGGTTCCTGTAAAATATTCCAACAGTGTGAATTAGAGTATGGGGGTCTGAGTAGGGGTGTGTGAGAGAGAGTGTGTAGGTGTGTGCATGTGTATGTTCACATGTGCATGTGTGTATATACGTGTCTGCATGCGTGTGCATTTAAGAGGTTACAGCACAGTGGCAGAACATGTCTCTAGCACATGCAAAACCTTGAGTTTACTATTCAACAACAAAAGTCAAAAGACCAAAACAACAACAACAACAATAACAACAAAAAAAACCCAAAACCCACCCCCCTCCCCAAACTCCCCAAAAGCGATGTGAGAAGTCTGAGGCTTTAGAGTAAAAAGTGCAGGTCACCCGAGCAAAGTGCAGGTCACCCGAGCAGCCTGCTACCAGCTTGAGCTTCAGACCACCTTTCCATGTGTGCTTACAAATCCCCACTGAGGGCTGGCACAGTGGCTCAGTGGGGAAGGAGCTTGCTGTGAGGCTTGAGGAACTTGAGTTCGATCCCTTGGGACCCATGTGTGGAAGAAGAGAACTCACTCTTACAAGTTGTCCTCTGACTTTCATGATACATACTCACACACACGCAATGCACACACACGCATATACACGCATGCGCATGGATATAAACACGCGCACACACCATGCATATACACACGCTCGCACAACACATTGTTTCACCCCCCTTTCAGTATCAAGAATTCTTCTTCCTATTTTTTAAAAAAGCCTAGTTTATTTTTATTTTATGTGAGCACTGGGAATTGAACTCGGGACCTCTGCAAGGACGAGACGAGCTCGTCACCACTGTCATCTCTCTGCCTTTTTTCGCTGCTTTTAATACAGGAATGTGTTGCTTCTGACACGGACAGTCTTCAGTTGTGTGTGTGCGTGCACTTGTGTGTGTGTGTGTGTGTGTAGGCCCGAGGACAGCCCCAGCTTCATTCCTCAGGATCCGTCTACCATGTATTTTGAGAGAGGATCTCTCTGCGGTATAGAGCTTCGGGGACGAAAACGCAGGACCTCATGGGTGGGTGGCAAGCACTGCACACACCAAGCTACTGCCTCAGCCCCAAGTTTTATTATTATTACAAATTTTTACTATGACCAACAAAGCTCCAGCAGACAGCCCAAGTGTGAGTGCGCGTGCATGCAAAGGCTTCTGTAGGACAGACAGTCCTGGAAGCGGGTCAGAGCTGTGTGTGCTTAACACTGTCGTCGATACTGATATAGTATTTTATGAGATGGAATCATTATTTATTTATTTATTTATTTATTTATTTATTTATTTATTGTGTATACAATATTGTCTGTATGTATGTCTACAGGCTAGAAGAGGGCACCAGACCTCATTACAGATGGTTGTGAGCCACCATGTGGTTGCCGGGAATTGAACTCAGGACCTTTGGAAGAGCAGGCAATGCTCTTAACCACTGAGCCATCTCTCTAGCCCGATAGAATCATTTTTTAATAATAACCAGATAAACTCAAAAGCCTCACTGGGGTGGGCGTTGACTTACAGTGGCTGCTCAGCAAATATTTTTGGATAAATAAACAGTGTGATTAGTTTTCTCATTTTGGAAATTTTTTCATTTGAGTGTGAGGACTAGAAAGTTTAAGGTTTATCTCGGGAGCACATTGAAAGGACTTTTGGTTATGTCCTTTGTCTGACATTGTGATTTTTTCTGGTTTCCCTAGAACAGAGTAAACTACTTTAAGTAGGAAAGCTTGAGAAATCAGTTGATTTCTTTCTTTCTTTTTTTTTTTCTTTATTTAATTTTTTTTTTTTTTAGGAATTCTATAGCATGGATGGTGTAGAAATCTTTTTTTCTACCAATGCTGGCAATGAAAACAAGATGTCTTTATAAAGATCAATTTATTTTCATTTTATGTGTATGACTGCTTTGCCTGCACATATGTGTGTGTACTGCATGTGTGCCTAGTGCCTGTGGAGGCCAGGAGAGGGCGTCAGATCCCCTGGAGTTACAGATGGTTGGGACCTGCCATGTGGACACTGCGATTTGAACCCAGGTCCTCTGGAAGAACAGTCAGTGCTCTTAGCTACAGAGATGTATCTCCAGTCCTGAATTTATAAATATATTCCACACATGATTTCTGGACTATGTAGAAGAGATTGGCCTTGAAAACAATCTCAAGTTAGATCTTCTCTTTATAACTTAATAATTCTTGACAGTGTTATCTCAGTTTGGCAAGGAGAAAATGCTGGGACCTGTGGCTCAGACAGCTCAACCTTTCTGAGCCACTTTTCCTCATCTGCAACGGTGTGTGTGTGTGTGTGTCTGTGTGTGTGTGTGTCTGTGTGTGTGTGTGTCTGTGTGTGTGAAACACTGCATCTCGCAAGAGTTGATTAAAAAAAGGTGGCTCAGGCTGGGTGGTGGCACACACCTTCAATCCCCCCACTTGGGAGGCAGAGGCAGGTGAATCTCTGTGAGTTCGAAACCAGCCTGGTCTACAGAGTGAGTTCCAGGACAGTCAGGGCTACAGAGAGACCCTATTTCAAAAAACAAAAAACAAGTAAACAGAAAAGACGGCCCAGCTTGATTCTGCTAAAGTGCCTTGCCCGATGCTGTCTCCAGCGGAAGCCACGCTGATGCCAGTTCTCAGAATCTAGGGGTGGAGGACAGCTCTGGCTCTGATGGAATTCTCGCAGAAACACCCACTATCATCTGGGCAGTCCACCCCAAGCAAACTCCTTATGCCAAGGTGGGCAATATAAGTGTGGGTA